>NW_026896570.1:0-237168 GCF_033153095.1 Gastrolobium bilobum
GGAGTGCAGGCTGATCCTATTAAGATTGAAGCTATGACACAGTGGCCATAACCAAGGAATGTGAAGCAAGTGAGGGGATTTATTGGGCTCACCGGTTATTATAGGCGATTTATTAAACAATATGCTGCCATAGCCTCTCCTTTGACTGATTTGCTCAAGAGAGACTCATTTCAATGGAATGCAGAAGCTGAAAAATCATTTGTGGCATTAAAGACTGCCATGACACAAACTCCAGTCTTAATTTTACCTAATTTTTCTGTTCCGTTTGTAGTTGACACAGATGCCTCAACTTTGGGTATAGGAGCTGTACTTCAACAGTATAATCGGCCAATTGCTTTCTTCAGCAAGAAGCTTGGTCCAAGAATGAGAGCAGCTTCCACATATGTCAGAGAGTTATTTGCAGTGACGGAGGCAGTTAAAAAATGGCGTCACTATCTCTTGGGGTCTAAGTTTGTAATTAGAACGGATCATCGCAGCTTGAAGGAGCTATTGACACAAACAGTCCAAACGATGGAACAGCAAAAATACGCCTGCAAGTTGATGGGGTATGATTTTACCATCGAATATAAGTCTGGAGCAGCCAACACTGTGGCAGATTCCTTGTCCCGAAGTCTTGAAGGAGAACAAACAAGTACGGTTTTATCTTTAATTTCAGCAGCTACCTTTCAATTGGTTGATCAGATTAGAGATGAAAAACTGTCTGATACTGAATTGGTTGAGTTGCGGTTGAAATTGCAAAACAATGACTTGGGCCATTCTAAGATATCTGAGAGGGAAGGCATTCTTTATCACAAAAGTCGATTTTTAATTGGATCAAAGTCTGACTTAAGATAGATTATAATGAGGGAGGCACATTCTACACCTATGGGGGGCATGCAGGAATAACCCGCACCCTACTAAGACTCTCAGCTACTTTTTATTGGCATGGCATGAGGAAGGATGTAGAAGAATTTGTTAAACACTGCTCTACTTGTCAGTTAGTAAAATCTGCCACCACTCCTCCATTGGGGTTGCTGCAACCATTGCCTATACCAGAAGGGGTGTTTGAGGATTTGAGCATGGACTTCATCACAGGGCTACCCAATTCTAAAGGGTTTAATGTCATCTTTGTAGTAGTAGATCGGTTAACTAAGTTTGCGCATTTCGGTGCTTTATCTCATCCATATACAGCGGCTAAGGTGGCTACCTTATTTTGTGACATGGTTGTTAAATTGCATGGTTTTCCCCGGACCATTGTTTCAGATAGGGACTCAATTTTTTTGAGCCAATTCTGGTCTCAACTCTTCAAGTGTAGTGGGACAGCTTTGAGAACCAGCATAGGCTATCATCCCCAATCGGATGGGCAGACGGAGGTTACAAATCGTTATTTGGAACAATACTTAAGGGCATTTTGTCATGATGAGAATCATAAGTGGGCTTTCTTCTTGGGGTGGGCTGAGTACCACTATAACACTACGACTCACTCTTCCATTGGGATGACTCCATTCCAGGCTCTTTATGGCAAGGTCCCAACTATGATACCTCAATATCCAAGGGGTTCAGTAAGAGTGGAAGCAGTAGATGCTACATTAACCCACCGGGATGAATTATTGAAGAGACTGAAGAAGCAGTTATAGAGTGCTCAAAGTAGGATGAAAAGTAATGCTGACAAGCATCGGAAGGATGAGACATTTGCTGTTGGTGATCTAGTGCTGGTGAAGCTACAACCTTATAGGCAGATATCAGTGGCATACCACAAAAATCAGAAGATTAGCAAGAGATATTTTGGGCCTTTTCCCATAGTCAGAGTATTAAGTCCAGTAGCATACACGATTGGACTTCCTGATGGCTGCCACATCCATCCTTCTTTCCATATATCTTCACTCAAAAGATTCCGTGGAGATGGTTCGATAGTAGCTTTGCCTTTACCAACTGTGAGTAATGACAATCTACCTATTCAAGTTCCTATTTCAGCTTTAATGTCACGAGAAGTGCAGGCTACAGCTGGTGTCCGTAAGCAGTGGCTAATACAATGGTCACACTCTCTGCCTGAAGATGCTACCTAGGAATTTGAGGATGACCTCATAACCCACTACCCAGAATTTTCGCTGCCGAGAATGAACCTTGAGGACAAGGTTCCTATTGGAGAAGAGGCGAATGATACAAGAGGAGATCATCCTAGACCAAGAAGAGTAGCTGGGGCCCCTACGTGGGCCAAGGATTACAGCACCTTTTAGTTAGGCCCATTAGTAACAGAAACAATTGCTAAGTTGTTGTGTTTTTACAATACTTTGTTTACGTGTCTTGTTGTGGGGTTAGTTAAGTGTATTGGATAATACTGAGTATTAAAGGGAATTGAAGTGTAAAATTGAGGATTCATTCAGAAATATAGAAACCCATTGTCCTTGTTCTTCTTATTTTCTCTGTGTTCTTGTTATTCCCAAATTGAGTTCCTCTGCAGGGTTCGCGTCCCTTATCACAATATGAATAGGTTAAGAAAATGAAAATTAGTGGATCTGGAAGAGCAAGAAAGTTCCAATTCCGATACAATATAAATATGCCGAGATCTACTTCAGCACATCCTATTTTACTTCCTGAGTATATAGAAAGAAGTAGATGACATACCAAGCCGGAGGAGGAATTTGCTTGTAACCACTTTGATAACTTCTTGTAGGATGAATCTTTTAACATATATGTTTATGTAAACTTTCTTTTTCTGTGTAAAATTATATGTATATAGATTCCATAAGCCTTGCAGCTTATGTAAATTTTGATGACATGGCACACTGTTATTTACATTACCAAATTTCTCATGATCTCATCCAATTAAAAGTGTACTCCATAGTGGTCATATTTTGGAGACCTGTGTTACTGAACGAATTTATTTTAGAAAATTTCAAAACTGACCCTAATTGTCAACCAAAATTCCTGGTTTGCTGGATTTTTTGGCCATTCTGTTTTTAATGGTTCAACTTGGTCAACCAAGAGGACAAACACACACACACAGAGAGAGAGAGAGAGAGAGAGAGAGAGAGAGAGAGAACCCTACCATAGAGTGCTTCCGGGCATGGGAAGGTCTTTGTCCTTCAGTGTTGTATGCAATGCTTGTAGAATGCACTTGTCCAACAGCAAATCAATGTCTGCAGTTGATAGATTATGATGGTCATTTGGGTCACCAGCAAAGCCAGTATCCGGTAACTTCAAATCCTCCACTTCATTCCCTTTTGTGTTACTTGTAATGAATCAAACAATCAGGGTCAAGCAATACTTGCCACAGCAAATCACGATAATAATGAGTTATTCTCAAGGCCTTTCCGGGTTAGAGAACATACCGCAATAGGAGCAGGATTTCCGGGTACTTTAACAGACCATGGTTCACCAGCTACAAATGAAGGAAGACCTTGAAGAGGGACATTGATACCTGCGAACATCAAATCAACTCTTCCAATAACAAAATGAGAAACCTCACCACCCTTCAGCGTGAAACAAGGGAGTAACTCTCGAACCATCCATAGAGCATAAACTGCAAAATCACAAATGAAATCATCATGCTTTTTCATAACTCCTTAATGCTTCGCTTCAGTTTCTTCCCTCTGGTGAGACTACGCCTCCACCGCCTTCTTGAACATTCTCTTATTCGCCTCTCTCTCTCTCTCTCTCTCTCTCTCTCTCTCTCTCTCTGCTAAGTGAAACTTGGTATAACGGCGAAGTTTTGACTATTTGTTATGTTTCATTTTAGGGTTTTATTAATCTTAGGGTTAAAGGAGATAAAATATCTCATGTCATAGTCATATAGAGATAAATTTACGGGCTCCACCATCTGAAAAAAAAAAGTGGCACATTTGTCGAAGGATGTGTATGAGAGAAAATTATCACATGTAACATAAGAGTAATTTTTCCCTTCATTTTATATAGAGAAATTTGCAGAGTGTTACTAACATAGGGTTTTGATCTATTTTTAGCAATAAGCTGCACATCCTTCCATCCATTATTCTTTTTTTATAATTAAATTCCTAATTCAGATTTCAATTTTTGTAAATATAATTTTATAAAATTTCAAATAATAATGACACAAATCCTTGCAAAAAAATAATTATTTATTATTATTTTGTAAATCTAATTGTAATAAATAAAAGTTCATCTCTGAGATAAAATATAAAAACCTAGACGCAAATATAAGAGCGTTTTTTGTGGATAAATATAAAAACTTATTACATACTAATAGTTAGAGGTGGCAAACTCGGCTCGGCCCGAAGGGCCGACCCACCAACATATTTTTATAATTAAATTAAAATTTCATCCTTCTTCTTTTATAATTAAATTCCTAAATTTGATTTTGATTTTTGTAAATACAATTTTTAAAATTTCAAATACAAACGACACAAATCCTTGCATAAAATAATTATTTATTATTATTTTTAAATATGATTATAATAAATGAAAGTCTGTCTCTAAGATAAAATATAAAGGGGAAGGATATTGTAACCTATGATGCACGGACACGGGACACGACACGACACGACACGACATGCCGACACATTAATTCTAAAAAATGTCATATTTGGACACGTTTTGATATTAAATAAAATTTTTAATACATATAATATAATTTACATTTAATACATATAGCAACTCATAATAACTCATATACTAATCAAGAAAAAATTAACTCATATAGTAAAATAACTCATATAATTTACACGACACGCCGACACGTTAATTCTAATGAGATTGATTTAGTGTATAAAAATTCCAAATGACATTGAAGAGGGTGGATAGGCCACAACCATTACTAAATCCGGCCAGTCTGGACCAATCTCGATATTGCGCGTCCCACGATGGCTCTGGTCACACAACCGATGAATGCTGGGATCTTAGAGACGCAATTGAAAGATATATCAGAGAAGGAAAGTTGCGTCAGTATTTGATAAGAACTCAGGGATGGAAGTATAATAAGAAGAGGAGAGGAGGATGGCTTGCCAGCCCGTCCCGGGAAAAGAAGTTCAGGGATGAGGGCCGAGGTAAGAAGCCGGCCAAAGAAGAAGATGAATTCATAGAACTTGAATTTGAATGCAATGTTATTAGCAGGGGTTTTAGTGGAGGAGGTGATACCATGAATGTCAGGAGGAAGTACTTAAGAGATGTGCTTTCGATACGAGAGCGGCCTAAGTTTAAAGAAGCCGAAACCACTACTATTTTTTACTAAGAAAGAGTTGGAGGACGTCATGCCGGGACACGTTGATGGGTTAGTTATCGCCGGTACATTAGTCAACCGTAAAGTCAAGAAAATATTCGTGGATAACGGCAGCTGTGCCGACATAATTCTGTGGCAGGCATTCCAAAAAATGAACCTAGATGTGGAAGATTTGAAACCCTGCAACACGGCTTTGATTGCATTCAATGGCTGTGATACTATCCCCAAGGGGTACATTGACCTGAGGCTTACCTTGGGAACAAAGGAGGCTTACAAGTCGGAAATGGTAAGATTCATAGTAGCTGACTTCCCGTCGGAGTATAACGTAATTCTAGGAAGGCCAACTATCCACGATTGGGATATGCTGGTCTCCACCAAGCATCAGAAGCTCAAGATGATCGGTAAGCAGAACACGGTCATCATCATTGCTGTGGATCAAAAAGAATCTCGGGACTGCTTTTTTAAGTTAGTTAGAGCAGTAGAAAATAACCTTAAGACTCCTGCCGGGGTGAACCCCAATAATAAGCAGGATAGTTCGGGGAAGAAGGGAACAACATCGATTAACTTGGTGGAGTTGGACATGAGGGATGAAACTCAGATCCCGAGGTCGGAACCTGATGGAGAGTTGGAGGAGGTAGTCATTGGAGAAGAAACTCAAGCAGCCAAAACATAAAAGGCCCTGGCGAATGAGGACAAAATTCGACTTACTGAGTGCCTAAGAAGGAACGTGGACGTCTTTGCTTGGAAATCCTCAGAGATACTTGGAGTGGACCCTCATTTTTGTTGTCACAAGCTCGCAGTATACCCGGGATCTAAGCCGGTAGCCCAGAAGAAAAGGAAGCTCATCGCGGAACGTCGGCAAGTACTGGAAGGTCATGTGAGGGAGTTGCTGGAAGCAGGATTCATCAGAGAAATACAATACACAACCTGGCTATCTAATGTGGTGATGGTAAAAAAGCAAAATGGGAAATAGAGGGTGTGTACGGACTACACTGACCTGAATAAGGTATGTCCCAAAGATGCATACCCCATGCCCAATATAGATCAGCTCGTTGACAACTCATCCGGGTTCCAGATGTTATCCTTCATGGATGCATATTCGGGGTATAACCAGATCCCACTACACCCCGAAGACCAAGAGAAAACTGCTTTCATCGCTGAGAAGGAAAACAATTGTTATAATGAGATGCCCTTTGGAATGAAGAACTCAGGGGCCACCTACCAAAGAATGATGAATCAGGTATTCGCGGATTAGCTCGGCAAGAATGTGGATGTAAATATAGACGACATGATAGTCAAATCGATGAATTCAACAATGCACATTGAAGATCTAGAGCAGACTTTTAACGAACTGCGGCAGCACAACATTCGGTTAAACCCGGCTAAATGTACTTTTGGAGTCCTTGCAGGAGAATTCCTAGGATTCATGCTGACTCACAGGGGCATAGAAGCTAACTCGAACAAGTGCAGAGCCGTGCTGGAAATGAAGGCCCCGGACAGCAAAAAGGAGATCCAACAGTTGAATGGAAGGCTAGTTTCCCTAACTAGGTTTTTACCTCGGTCTGCAGAAACGGCACTACCTTTTTTCAAACTGTTACAAAAGGAGGTGCAATATGGCTGGACTTCGGAATGTGAGGCGGCATTCCAAGAAATTAAAAAGCAGCTGGCATCACCACCAGTCTTATCTATTCCAAGAGAAGGGGAGCCATTGAGAATGTATCTTTTTGTGGGAGATGTTGCTGTTAGCTCGGTCCTGGTTCAAGAAAATGAAGAGGGGCAGCAACCGATTTACTTCGTAAGTCGGCTCTTGCAGGGAGCAGAGCTCCGTTATCAAAAGTTAGAAAAGGTTGCTTTCACCTTACTAATCTCGGCTATAAGGCTTAGAGCATATTTCCAAGGACACTAGATTGTAGTCAGGTCAGACTTGCCAATTCGAAATTTTTTGCATAAGCCCGACTTAGCAGGAAGAATGATGGCTTGGGCTGTGGAATTATCAGAATTTGATATAGCTTTCGAAAACCGAAAGGCAATCAAATCTCAAGCATTGGCAGATTTTATCAGGGAGCTTACTTCAATCCAAAAGGAGAGCTTAACAAACCCAGACACCTGGAAAATCTATTTAGATGGGTCCTCAAACTCCAAAGGTAGCAGAGCCGGGGTAATTATTGAGAACCCGGAAAGGGTTTCGGTTGAATACTCCATGCAAATGAACTTTGAAACACCAAACAATCAGGCAAAATATGAAGCATTCATAGCCAGGCTTCAGCAGGCCAAGGAGCTCGGAGCAAGGAGACTACAAATCTATAGTGATTCACAACTGGTCACCTCCCAGATTGCAGGCAGCTACCAAGCTAAGGGACCGTTGTTGGCAAAATACTTGGATTCTGCAAGGCAGTTAATAGCGGAGTTCAAAAAAGTGGAGGTCAGTCATATTCTAAGGAATGAAAATAGCAGGGCTGACATACTGTCAAAGCTAGCAAGCACTAAAGGTTGGGGAAACCGCAGAACGGTGGTTGAGCAGAGTATCCCAGAACCTACATGTGTCATGTAGATAACCGAAGGCAAAGATTGGCGTGGCACCATCATTGATTACATGGAAAACGGGACGCTCCCCCCAAAAGGAGGAAGCTCGGAAGTTGGTTAAGGATGTCGCATTGTACACAATGGTAGAAGGGCAACCGTACAGGAAAAGAGCCTATTCCCCCTGCTAAAGTGTCTAAGCTTGGATAGGGCGAAATACTTCCTATCTAAAATCCATGAGGGGATAAATGGCCAGCACGTAGGGGGCAAGGCACTAGACCGGAAAGCTCTCAGAGCAGGCTATTTTTGGCCATCCATGGGTCATGACGCAAAGGAGCACGTACAGAATTGCGATCAATGCCAGAAGCACGATAAGAACCTGCTGGCACCACCAGAAGAGTTAAGCTTGATCACGGCTCCATGGCCTTTCTTTAAGGGGGGATGGACCTCTTGGGCCCATTTGCAGCGGCTGAAGGACAGTTAAAATGATTAATAGTGGCTGTCGATTACTTTACCAAATGGATAGAAGTAGAGCCAGTAGCAACAATTACCACGGCAAGGGTGCAGCGCTTCTTTGAAAGGAATTTGATCTGCAGGTTTAGGATTCCAGCCGAGGTGGTTACCGACAACGGGACCCAATTCACAAGCAAAACTTTCCAAGAATTAATGGTAAATCTTCACATTCAGCATCGTTTTGCTTCTGTAGAACATCCCCAGTCTAACGGCCAAGCCGAGGTGGCGAACCAAGTCATTATAGCCGGGTTACGCAAAAGGATGGAACAATATGCCAAGGGGAAGTGGATAGAAGAACTATGGTATATACTATGGGGATACAGAACCACGATGCAAACTTCTACTGGAGAAAGCCCGTTCAGGTTAACCTACGGTCCAAGCTTTATCGCAAAATGAAAAAGAAAACAATAAAAAATTAGCTGTGGAGCTTGATTTGATAGATGAAGCTCGGGTCACTGCTCATTGCAAAAATGTTGCAGCAAAACAGCTCGTGGCAAACCGATTCAACAAAAAAGTAAAGCCGCTATCATTCGTTTTGGGAGAGTTGGTTCTTCGAAGGGCAGATATCGGAGGACGAAATACGACTGGAGGAAAATTGGCTCCAAGATGGGAAGGACCATACAAAATTAAAGTTAAATTATCAAAAGGAGCTTACGTGCTAGAGACCCCACAGGGGAAATAGGTTAAAAGGACTTGGAATGCCGACAAACTGAAGAAATATTTTAGTTGAAATTTTTTTGCACTTTAATTGTAGTCCAAATCTTCAGTTCAATAAATTGAATAAATCATGTTTTCCAGACCTTCATTTCCGAGATTAAATCCGAGGTATTTGAAATTCTTGCCTAAGGGCAAGGTTGGCATTCTAGCCCGGCCAATAACGTCGAGGTATTTGAACCCTCTTGCCTAAGGGAAAGGTTGGAGTTCTAGCCCGGCCAATAACGTCGAGGCAAGGTTGGAGTTCTAGCCCGGCCAATAACGTCGAGGTATTTGAACCCTCTTGACTAAGGGCAAGGTTAGAGTTCTAGCCCGGCCAATAACGTCGAGGTATTTGAACCCTCTTGCCTAAGGGCAAGGTTGGAGTTCTAGCCCGGCTATCAACGTCGAGGTATTTGAACCTCTTGCCTAAAGTGCAAGCATGGAGTTCTAGCCCGGCTATCAACGTCGAGGTATTTTGAATTTCTTGCCTAGGGGAGAGATTGAGTTCTAGCCTGGCTATCAACGTCGAGGTATTTGAACCTCTTGCTACGGGCAAGTGGCCTGAAAGGTTCATGCTGGCCTATCAAGCTAAGGAGGGAAATTAAGGGGACGCCCTTACTTCCCTAACATCCTTACAAAAATAAGGGGGCCAGTCAAACAAACAAATATCGGTGCATATCAATCATGCACATTAACAAGGGCATAAAGCCAAATTCACCGTAAAAGTTAAAGATGTTTTTAAACAGGAGGAGTTCTCAAAATGGTCAGAAAGCAAAAAACAATAAAATTACAAGTCAAAACTGGCATTCCGGCTATTCACTCTGCACCGGGGTTATGCATCATTTCCCTCATCTCCGCCTCAAACTCGGTTCCAGATGCCTCTATCCCCGCATTGGTTCCAGCTGCCTCAACCCTTGGAGTAATCCCAACTTGTGAGGTGCTACCTTCTGGCAGGCTCTGATTAGATGAAGGAGGGGGAAAATAAACCCCGCCGCGAACATAGCCAAAGCAGTGAAGCTGGTCGAGCCTTAAGGGGAATTCAGGGTTAAAATACCTTACCTGGTTAACAACATTTTTGAAAGGCACTTATGGTGGCCTTTTGAAGAGCGGATCGGTTAAAATCATAAGCCGTTTGTAAATTTTGAAGATCCGAATTCAACTTATCAATCTCAGCAGTCAACCCAGCAACCTTTAAATCCTTCTCCTCCAGCGCGTCAGATTGATCTTTGAACCGCTTTACGATGTTATCCTTACCAGGGGTAACGCCGACAGCGTCAGAAAAAAACTTCAGGTCTGCCTGGGATTTCTCCAAAGAAGTCTTTAATTCAACAGAATTATTTGTTAATTCCTCATTGACAAGAACAACTTTACCATACCTCACACGGAGCTCATCTAGCTCAGAAATAGTTTCAGAATTTTTTTCAAGCAACAAGGAATATGGTTTCACCATTGAGGCAGTCTTGAAAGTATAAAGCTCGGCCTTCTGGAGTTCTTCCATCTCGGCTCTCGAGATAATTCCAGAACAAAAAATTCAGGAGGAGGACAGACGACACCCCGAAACTCGGCTGTTACCCCTAAGTCCCACAACGCTCCCCTCCTAAGTCCGCTTGGGAGAGCGGCGAGAGCAGGAGTACCCCGAGGAAGAGTTATCACGGCAGCGTTCCACCCCCACTAGCCGAGATCGAAGGAGCTGGATTTGCATCAGTCTCCGTATTCTCGCAGTCGTCAGCGAGATCCAGGATGGAGACGCTAGAATTCAAAGCCAGGACGGAAGCTGCCGCAACCGGGCTGGCTGTCCTAGGTCTCTTCGCCGGGGGTGCAGGCGGAGCATAGGCTTAGCCTGTTAAGGACAAAATATAATCCAGACCTGGCCCTTCCTCTTCTTCGTCAAAATTCATGTCGGAATCTGCAAATAAAAACAAGTTATAACAGTAACAGGAAAATAACATAAGTAGCAAGGATTTAAATAGCGCAAAGCATACTGGTAGGCTCTGGGGTGGAATGAGATTTGGCTACTAAAGAGGCTGCGCTCAGATGACCCTTGGAATCCACATGGGCCAACAAATTCTTGCCATTATCCTTATCTTCTTGTGACAGCCTCAGCTTGAAGCCGGCAGGCTTGCGAAGGTGGTGATCCTGAGTCCAGTAGAGGGGAAAGATGGGTTCCCCATGATCACCAATGAACCATGGTCTCTTTCCCACCTCGGCCACCACTTTAAAGAAATAGGCTTTGAAGCCCTTGAAAGAATTGCTGTACACAGAAAATAGCCTTCGGGAGGGTTTGCTAACTCGGCCTCGAATGCTACTCCACCCCTTGAGTTCAGGAGGTTCCGAGCCGGTACGTGGAGTGTAAATGGTAAAAAAATGCAAAAACAGGGGAACAGTACATGGAAGGGACAAAGAGTCGCACAGTTGTTCAAAAGCAACAATATAAGCCCAGCCATTGGGATGGATCTGGGTTGGCGCGAGTAGCAGGTGATTTAGGAGTTGTATCTTAAACGGGGAGAAGGGAATGTGCCATTAAGTATATATAGGTGGTTTAAGTTTTAATCGCACTGTATTAGCGTTAGTAGCTACGCTTAGCATTTTTTTCCAAAAATTAGGATTCTGAACCTAGTCATTTTTCTAAGATTTGTCATATTTTTATTTTATTTTTTGCAGCACTTTGCCGGTACGCGCTTTTACGAAGCCAGTATCAGTTCTAACGCCAGTTCTCATTATTTCGACTCCAAACTTGTTATACTAGTCCTCTATATTATTCTAGGAATATATACACACTTTTCATAATTTTTCGAGATACTTCATTGGTACGCATTTATACCATGGAGCAGAACCGGTATCTGCATTTTTCGTCAGAAAAGTGACTTTCAACATTATTAACCACTTACCATTATTATTTAAGCCTTCTCATAATTATTAGGGTCAATTATAGAATTATCTCATCAATCTCATAATTAATTATATTCCTAATTTAACGGTGCAGGTTCTTACATTCAACCCACCTTTTAAGGATTTTGTCCGCAAAATCAGAAACATACTTTTCCGAAACTCGGAGTATTGCCGGAGAAGCTTGTCCTCTCGCTCCCAAGTACACTATTCAGGAGTTCTTCGTGTCCATTGCACTTTGACCATCGGAATAATCTTCCTCCTAAGCTTCTTCTCGCCACGATCGAGAATCTTGAGTGGTCTGACGGGAGTTTTCAAGTTCTCCCGAACTTCCACATCATCCGATTGCACCACGTGCGAAGGGTCTGCTATGTATTTCCGAAGCTGAGACACGTGAAACACGTCGTGAATGTTGGTCAAGTTCGGAGGCAAGGCAAGCCGGTAGGCAACAAGTCTTACTCTACCAAGAATCGGGTATGGCCCAATGAATCGCAGGCTAAGCTTCCTCACTCCGAGGGCCCGACCAACACCGGTGACAGGTGAAAGTCACACAAACACGTGCTCACCCTCACTGAACCCCAGTGGTCGATGCTTGACATCATAATAACTCTTCTGCCAATTCTCCGCCTGCTTCAGCTTTTCTCTGATCAACTGGATCTGCTGGATAGTATCTTGGACAAAGTCCAAGCCAAATAACTCCTTGTATCCAACATCAGACCAACATGTAGGAGTCCGACAACTCCTACCATACAACGCCACCTAGGGTGTCATGCTAGTATGGAAACTGTTGTTGTACGAAATCTCAACCAATGACAGGTACCTATCTCATGCTGAATCCTGCTCCAATGTGCAAGCCCTCAACATGTCCTCCAATGTTTGGATGGTCCGCTCAGTCTGAGGGTGATCAGTTGTACTCAATCTGAGGTCTGGTCTAAAAGCCAATATCCCGATTTCGGATGAAATCATTCCAGAAGGTTCAGACATTGATCAGGCCACGATAAAAAGAATCAGAGACAATGAAGGATTGGAAAGTGAGGAGGAAGAAGAAAAGGAAGAGAAAGAAGAAAAAGAAGGAAAGGAGGAAGAAGAAGAAGAAGCTGAAGTTTCGGGCAGTATGAAGGAAGAACCTCAGAAAACTCCAAGAAGGGAAAAACTTTCCTTTAAGAGAGCTTTTGCAAAGAGTGGACGAAGGCAGTTCCTAGTCGAGACAACTGACATGACTCAATGTCAAACTATGTTCGGTATCGGAGCAGACCTTCTCGCCACTCAAGTGCAAGCCTTAGAAGACACAGTTGGAAGGGAGCTGCAATCCCTGAAAGAAGCCAGCTTGCTCATTAACAAAGAAAAGGTGGCCCTGCAGAAGGAACTTGACCAAATAAAAAATGCTGGACCACTGCCTCTGAAATGGAAGATTGAGGAAGGAGAAGGATCTTCAACCTTGCAAAACACGATGAAAGACCTGGTGAAAGCAGTAGAGATGATGAACAAGAAAATGGAAGAAATGGAGCAAGCCCATGAAAAAAACAGAAAAGACTGGAAGGAAGAGATCAGGCTCTTGAAAGATGAATTGGTAAAGAACAAAGAGGAGGAGATTCAACTCTGATTGTACTACAGAGCTCGGGATCAAATCTTCGCCAGTAACTGGGGAGAAAAATTCAAGGGACAAACTCCATATCCACTGTTTCCAAATGTCTTCCCTCCAGAAGCAATAACAAATGCTCCGTTTAGCGGAGCAAGACAAGAAACTGGAGAGCATTAAGGGTCGCTACGGTGACCCCAGGTTCATTCGTTCCCTATCCTTTTTAACTTCTTTAAATCTGTTGGAATGAATGCCTGAAAGTTTTGTGGGGGAATGTTACTAACTTTGCTCTTAGATAAATGACTTATGTGGTGTACCAGGGATTCGCCACCCTGTTTTATTTTAAAAATATTGTTTTTAATTTTCGTTAAGTTTACCGTCCTAAGTGTCCTGATCTACTCAATGATTCTTCTTGCCCAGGATTTTGCTCCTTGAGATGCCCTAAAGAGTTTACAGTTTCTAACAAAGCAACATAAGGCATCACTCTGATTTGGAGCAACACCATGCACAAAAAGCAGCACTCCAAAAATCGGACACTCTCTTATTCAGTGGACTTATTGAGTTACCAAGGAAAGAACTTCAGGCTGTTTAAGTAAATTACTCTGCTCTCTGTTTAAAAAAAAAAAAAAAGGGTCAGCTCCTCTGCTCCAAAAATTTCGCTCAAAGAGCTCAAGTCATCAAGAGGAGAGCAAGAGCCGCTCAAAGAGCATGCTGTTGAAGGTCAGCCTTATGCAAAGACAAGGGTAATTGACTTCCAGTTAAAAGACCTGAAAAGAAAGAAATAGAGAAGGGAGCTAAGAAGTAAGAGAAGAAATCAAGCCAAAAAGTTCAATCCGGAAGCAACTCTGTGGGAAACTGACTAAAAGAGTGGAAGAGGTCACACACACAATGAAGCTGGTGAAACTCACAAGTCAAATGAGTGCTCTAATGAAGCAATGGAAGGAGTTAAGTTGACTCTTCATTGATAATCTCAAGGAGCATTAGCCTGCCACAAGAAGACTGTTGGTTATGAAGGATTACTCGGGAAGAGTAATATCTAGTTTTGGGGTGATGATGGTCCTCAAAAGTTGAGGCCCATTAAGTGTAAATTGTTCCACAAAACCCATGTTTGGTTATAAATCACTCCCTTCAACCTTCTTCTTTCCATATAGAGCAACTGTTTTGAATAGTGGACCAGAGCAATACCGAAAGTGGGAATTAAGGTAGACCTGGAGCAAATTTAACATTATCTTTTTCACATATGACTATTGGGTTAGTTTGCTTTGTTCAGGACACCTAAGGCCCATCATAAGGAACCACAAAATGAAGAGAGAAGAAGGAGTGTTGCGCAGAAAGGAAAAGAAAAACCTGTTGTAGTACAACAGCAGTCAAAGGAAGCAATGGGAAGCCGCCACGTCAGCCACAACAGAGAAGGTGGAGGTGCTACCTCTGCTACAGTACGAAAGCAAAGGAGCTGAGCAATCAAAAGCAGCCACGTCAGCTGCAGCAGAAGGAGTGGAAGTGCCTCCCTGAATCCGATACTCCTACTCACAAAGGGAGCCAAAAGCAAGGGGGATCATCTCCATTTAAGGCCAAGCTGGCAAAAAGCAAAGCTACCATTGGAGAGGATTTAAACAAAGCACAACCCTTGATGAAAGGAACAATGGAGATCAAATGAAGAACCCTATAAAAGGAACAAGCAATCCTCATGAAAGGAGATCAGCGCCCATCCTAGGACTCGTTATTTTTCTTTGTTTTTTTTCTTTTTTTGTAAAAATGCTCACTTGGAGCTAACTTCCTCTAAGTGGGTGAGGGTTCCATAGAAGTAATCCCTTTTGTCTTAGGATAACTTTGTAAGGAACACATATTTTATAAATGAATTTTGAGTTGATCTTTGGTTTAATTTATTGATTTTGTGAAACCCTTTGGGCTGACAACCTCATCCCGGGACCACTCGGTTGATGAAACACTGACAAAGGCGTGTGGAGCATTATCAAGATCCTGGGGTAGTTTAGCCTGAAGAAAGGAGGGAGAAACACCTGGAATGGGGAGCATTGCCATGTGAATCCATGCTCTTTTGAGAAGGCAGCATGGTTTCCTTGAATATAACTCCAAGTACTATGGAGTAACGTGGAGAGTAAGGCCTTACCCTCTGCTTACCTATAGCAAAGCAAGGGAAGGAGCAAAATCCACTTATAAACTATGCTACCAAGAAGGGTTAACCATGGGGATGAAAACATGGAACCCATAACACCTACTTGACTTTTTCTGAAATTCATCTTAACTCAAACTTCTATCACAACCTTTTCCTCACGATAACTGAACTGTGTTTTACCAGCTGACGCTCTTACTTTCATTTCGTTGATTGCTCTTGAAGTTACTTAAATTGATGCCTTTTTATTCGATGACCGTGCTAAGTCATTCACTGCTCTCATCTGGTCCAGAATGGTTAACATTGTTTAACTAGCTGCCCAGAGATTGCTCTGTGTGAAGCTTAGCTGAGAATAGTACTTTCTTTTATTGCTCCATTTTACAAATTAAGTTTCCTTTAGCGCTTCTTACTTCACAACTGCTCCCTGAGGACGATACATCTGGGGCTACAATACCCTATATTGCTTGACACGTACGCTTGCGTATAGTTGAAGAGGGTTGCTCTTAGTCAGAGTAGATTGCTCCTGTTGGCAATCCTGATTATTACTCTGCACACTTGCTCTCTGAAAAGATATTCCCGAGCAGCTCTCGGTTTGACCAAGCAGCAGACTTCGTCAGTCTGTCCACAATGACCTAGATAGAGTCACAACTAGCCTGAGTCTTTGGCAATCCCACCACGAATTCCATGGAAATGCTCTCTCATTTCCATTCTGAAACCTCAAGAGGTTGAAGCTTACCATACGGCTTCTAGTGTTCTATTTTCACCTTCTGGAAAATCAAACACTTGGACACAAAAATAGCTGTGTCCTTCTCCATGCCCGACCACCAGTAATTTCTCTTCAAGTCTTGGTACATCTTTGTAGCACCAGGGTGGACAGTAAACTGGCCCTTATGAGCCTATGTCATCACCTCCTCAGTCAAAGCACCTCAAGGAACTACAACCCTCTTCTGAAAAGTCAACAAACCATCCTCATTCCAAGACACACCGTCTTGATTCTTCACATAGTCTAGGACTCTCTTTGCACCTGCGCCTCTTTAATCTTTTCCATGAGCTCATTTTCAACTTGCACAGTTTCCATTTCGAGAAGTGCACCCCCAAACAAAGAGATCACCGTCAGATCTCAAAACTGCTCTATAATTTCATAGTCACTCATCGTCAAACTGGATAGACTCACGGATTTTATGACTCAAAACATCAGCTTCCACATTGGCCTTGCCAGGATGGTACTTCAACTCAAAGTCGTAGTCCTTCAGATACTCCATCCATCTCCTCGGTCTCATGTTCAGCTAATTCTGATCAAACAGATACTTCAATCTCTAGTGGTCACTGAACACGAAAAACTTCATGCCAAAAAGATAATGCCTCCAAATCTTGAAAGCAAACACAATAGTAGCCAACTCCAAATCATGAGTCGGGTAGTTCTCCTCGTGAGGCTTCAACTGCCTCGAAGCATAGGCAATCACTTTGCCCAACTGCATCAACACATAGCCCAGCGATGTGCCTCTGGCATATGTAGTTTTCCAAGTTAAAAATGATAAGGATTAAGTCATAGAAGAACAGTTTATTTACATATTTGCTTATTATGTTGACTTTTCCATTTCAATGATATTTCTCACCTATTTGTTATGTTTTTATAGGGAGAAAGAAGGAGAAAAAAGAAAATTTAAAAGACTGTTGGCACGAATCTGCACGAGTGTTGGTTCTGAGCTGCACCAGATTCCCCTGGGCCACTTACCAGAGAAATAGCGCGATCAAGCGACATTGTGGCGCGATCCTGCGCCAGCTAGGTTGCAGGCCTACATTCTAGAGAAGTGGCGCAGTTTCGCGCCATAGTGGCGCGATCCCGCGCCAGTTTGCGAGAAAAATCACTGTGTTCTGAAAGGGCAATTTTGGAATAAGCGAACCAGGATTATAAAAAGAACGTTGTGAGGGTTTATTGAGAACACTTTTCGACGACAGAGAAACACAAGGATTCCAGAAGGAGGAGAGGAACAGAGGATTGTTCTTAGTCTTCTTTTTGTAATTACATTCTTTCATCTTTATCTTTTATAATTTTATGTCAGCCATGATCATGGTTGGCTAGTACTCTTTATTGTAGTTAGGGTCACAAACCCTATGTGAACCCTTGTTACAACAAATTGATTTATAACTACTCTTTTATATATTTATATTTATCTCTACTCTGTGCGTAATTTCTATCTTCATTGTTAGAATTGATCAATCTAATAGTTGATGATAGTTTGAGGGTAAGAACCCTAGATAGGAATATTGGGGTTTTTGATCTTGAAAGGGAGTAGGATAACAATTTGTATGCGTGCTAGGAATAGACGTATATATTATTACAGATGTTTAATTTATCGTGCTCATTGCTTAATCTCATGAGAAACATCGCAAGGAATTTGGGTTAAAGGGTTAACCTTGCAAGGAGTTGAGGGTTAGCTATTTAATATTTTTAGATGATAAATTATCTGAGTATTTATTTAAATGAGTATTTTAAATCAATCCAGAGTAAAAGGTGGGATCATATGGTGAGTGCACTCTAGCTACAATGGCTTTTTATATTTTATAAAATCAATCTCTGTTTTATTTTTCATAACAAAAATCTAAAAATACGTTTTTATCTTAGTTCTTATTGTTACTCAAATGCAAAATATTTTTCACATCTATTTGAATTCTTTCCGTCTTAAAAGGAACAATTGTTTGATATTTGATCACAATCCCTGTGGAGACGATACTTTTCTTATCACTGTATTACTTGTGCGATCGGTACACTTGCCGGTGAGCATCACCCAGCCCCTTTCCGGAGGCATCAGTGTAAAGCTCAACCTCCTCAGCAGGATCGGGAAGGACCAACACAAGTGCAGTCATCAGTCTCTCCTTCAACTCCTAAAAGTACTCCCCACATTCGTGAGTCCACACAAAAGGAGTCTCCTTCTGGGTAAGACGAGTCAAAGGTAGAAACAACATGGAGAATCCCTTGATGAACCTCCTGTAGTAACCAGCCAAACCCAAGAAACTCCTCACTTTAGTAACCGTCTTGCGCCTCTCCCAATCTAGCATGGCCTCAATCTTGTTCGGGTCAACTGTAACTCCTTCTGCAAAAATCACATGCCCATGGAACTTCACCAACTTGAGTCAGAACTCACATTTCGAAGGTTTAGCATAAAGCTTTTTCTCCTTCAGCACTTGTAACACAATCCTCAAATGCTACGCGTGCTCCTCCTTCGTTTTGGAGTAAATCAAAATATCGTCAATAAAGACAATCACAAATTGGTCCAAATACGGCTGGAAAATAAATGTAGTCCATGAACACTGCGGGTGCATTGGTGAGTCCAAACAGGATCACCAAATACTTATAGTGACCGTACTTCAAGCGAATCGCAGACTTGGGGACATCCTCCGGCTTAACTTGAATCTGATGGTACCCGGACCGGAGATCAATCTTCGAGTACACACAAGCACCATTAAGTTGATCCAACAGATCATCAATACGAGTAAGGGGATACTTGTTCTTGATTGTCACCTTGTTCAGCTGCCTGTAGTAGGTGCAAAATCGCATAGTCCCGTCTTTCTTTTTCACAAAGATGACCGATGCTCCCCATGGAGACACTCGGTCAGATGAAGTCTTTCGCCGAAAGATCCTCAATGTGCTTCTTCAGCTCTGCCAACTCTGGTGGTGACATCCGATATGGAGCTAAAGAAATAGGCCCCACATCAGGCAACAAATATATGGAGAACTCTATCTCCCGCTGTGGCGGAAACTCAGGAATCTCCTCAGGAAACACCTCGAGGAATTCCTTCACCACAGGAATGCCAGCGATATCCTCCTGTGTCCCACTCACCAAACCTCCCACCATGACATATCCAAATGCCCCTGCTCTCAAGGCTCTCCTAGCCTGCAACATTGAAATATAAGGCAAGGAACAGGCTGTGAAATCACTCGGAGACATCGCCACTCACTTGGCACAACAATCAATCATCACATAGTTCTTGGACAACCAATCCATGCCAAGGATGATTTTCAAATTATCCATCGGCAATCCTATCAGATCCACCAAAAACTCACGACCATCCCACTGAAACACGACATCTCGATGTATAGTGGAGGTATCACACCTTTCTCCGATGACGGTTGTCACCCGCGATGGTGGAGAAAGCACATCACTGGGCAACTTAAGCCCCACTGCAATCGGTGTTGCAATAAAAGAATGCATAGCCCCAGAGTCAAATAATACATCAATAGCAAATCCTCCAATGGAAGCAGTACCTCTGACAAGGTCAGGGGTGGCAATTCGTGTTCATGGGTCGGGTTCAGGTCAACCTGGGTCTGACACGAACACGAATAGGCTCAACCCGAACATGACACGATTAACAATTCGTGTTACAAATCTCAACCCGAACACGACCTGTTGATTAAACAGGTTGACACGATACAACCCGAATTTGAACATAACCTATTTTTACACGACACGACCTTGACCCAACTCTATCAGCGCCCTCAACATTTGCATCTCGAGCATCAACCTCATGCTCCATAAGTTCAGTGCTATTTGTGATTCAAAATCCATCTACATATACAAATGATGACAATAATATAAATAAGAAATTTATATAAAAAATAAAATCCAAGTAACTAATAAAAAAAATAACAACATACCGTGGTTAGTGGTTAATGACTTACTGTGTATATTGTGTAACAAATTATTGTGATATATTATGTTTTTTATTTTTTTTAAAAAGAAATTTGATGCAGACTATAACTGGTTCATGTATCAATCAGAACACACTTGGAAATGTTACGCAATTTGTCTTCTTCAATTATTTTGCATTTTTTTAATCAACTTTGATATCTTCATTGTTTTTAATCAATTTGTTCCTTCCTCCCTACTTTACAGATTCCTTTTTAGCTACATAGGAACTCCAGCGCATATATGGGGAAGACGAAGTGAAAAGGAGGAACAATGTAACAAAGCAAAGAGAGAGATGGGAAGCGAAGACCTAGAAAACAAAGATAGAGATGGGCAACGACTATAATAAAACAAAGACGTTGAACAATTTATTCATACCTGTATGGTTGAGGTGGAATAAGGTTTGCAGACAGAGATGGGAAGCAGAGAGAGAGATCAGTACCAGCCGATGCGTTGCGCCGCGGAGAGTGGAAAAAGAACCCTAACATTTAGTTTTTATACCATGAGATAAAATGACCATAATAACCCTATAAAATTGCGGGTCAGCAGGTTCACGCGTTAACCTGTAACCCGACACGAATTTTTTCGTGTTGTTTTTCTTCAACCTGAACACGACCTATTTATTAAACGGGTTGACCCGAACACAAAAATTTCGTGTTGTTTTTCTCAGAGCTCGGTCTGACTGCTGCCGATCCAAGGTGTAAACACGACCGGTGGCAGGTGGCACTGCAGGTGCCGATGTTGGTGGAAGGGGGACCATCTGAAGTGGAACTGCCTGAACTGCTGCAGCTCTCGCGGTCGACGAAGGGCAATCCCTGGAATAGTGGCCCGCCTGTCCACACTAAAAGCAGATCAACTGGCCGGTAGCACACGGCCCCACATGAAATTTCCCACATCTGAGCATCTGGGAGTATGAGGTCTAATTGAACTCCCCTGCGTAGAATTCCTCTTGAACTGGATAGGCGCCTGCCTAGCAGCCAACTGTTTTCCCTTTCCCTTACCAGAAAACTTCCTGTCCTTCTAGGAAGTGGAACTACCAGCTCCCTTAATCTCTGCAACCTTGGCCCTCTTGTCCTTGCTCACAATATAGACATCCTCGATGTCCCTACACTGCTGCACCAACGTACCAAAATCTTTAGATGCAACACCAGCAATCCGATCAGCTATCTCCTCATTAATTCCCCAACGGAACTTAGTAGCCAAGAATGTCGGAGTATGCATAGCGATCCTAAAATGTGCAAACTTGACCAGTTCATTGAACTTAGCCAAATACTCGTCCACAGACAACGAGCCCTGCACTAGCCTGTCAAACTCTGCCTGTTTCCGCTCCTTAGCGTCATAAGGAAAGTATCTGCCCAAAAAGCAATACTCGAAGAATGGCCATGTAATCACATGACCCTACATCTCGTAGACGTGAGAGGTGTTCATGCACCACTCATGAGCATCGCCTTCCAGCATATAAGTTGCAAACATCAACTTTTACGGATCAGTGCTCTGCATTACTCGGAAGATCTCATCCAATGCCCTAAGCCATCTAGCCGCAGCAATAGGATCATAGGATCCATCAAAGGAAGGTGGCTTATACTTGCGGAAAGCATTAAGCCGGTGGTCAATCACATCACGATCCTCAGCTGGCTCTAAGTAAGGTAGCAACACCCCAGTGAGCTAACTGGCACCCTCAACGTTACTCTGGCTATCATTCCGGAGACTAGGTGGAGGTGGTGGCGGAGGGAACTGACCCTCGTTGCGGCCATCCCGCATCTCCTCTAGCATGATCCTTATCATGGTCATGTTCGCCATCCTGTTCGCCTCAAGAACATCTTCTATGACCTTCCGGTTCGCCTCTCGAATGGCATCCATCATCGCCAGGTTGGCCAATCTAGCAGCCTCTTGATCGAATAGTCTAGCCGCCTGCATCTCATCCAATGCAGTCATGATCGGGTCGGGTTTACCCTTAGTCGTCTCACGGTTTCTCCTTGGCATTACCATGACTCTACCCAAGTTACACAATGAATGAGTTGATCAGGCTCACGCAATGTGGTCACGATTACATCATCATAGCAAAACTCAACAGAGAAAACACACAAGACAAGACACACATCAATACATCCTAAGTTATTGCAATACATACAGGATTTTCTCTAGAAAGTGCTCTGATACCATAAAATGTAACACCCCGTGTATACCCGATTTGTTATCATGTCATCGTATTAAGCCACGCTTAATTAAAATGTGGAAATAAATTTTTCTTTTCAATTATGATGTCATTATCATTTACCGAGTTGATTACTTAATCTCTTTTCAAAACATAGCCTGTATGTAAATTGCAATAAAACAACTAACTGGAATACCTCAATATATAAATAACTGTGAGTATCTAAATCACGGAGCTACAACACGTAGTCCGGACCATAATCCTAATACATTAATATAACTCAGATCTAAAATAAGACATAGTCAATCAATGATGCATGGACAACCCCCATGCTCACCAAATAAGGCAACAAGCCCAACAGAGTCTCCACAACAAAATCATAATAATAACATTAAGCATGTCAGCATCCAAGCATAATAGTATATCAGCAAGCATATCACATCAGCTCCGGCCTCCTGTCGCTCGAGGTCTCAACTCCCGAGTTACCTGAACCTGAAAATGTGCCCCAAACGTGGGGTGAGATCTCTAAACAGAAATCTCAGTAAGACAAAAGGTCCTCAAGGATTTCTCCACCCCAAGCTCACTTACATATGCAATATAAGTTCAAAAGCAGTAATATAATATAAGTTCCAAAATTAGTGCAATGTAGTAGAATAATCATATCATGTGTGTCAACTATTCTACTGGCCAGAGAAATACAGAATTTACATACGTCTATTACCTACAATCAGTGCAAGTCACGACTTGCACCCACCCACAGAATCACCCTATGGTATGTCTCCTACATACACAGGCTGACTGTCTAGGTGGAACAACACATGCATATTATAAGCACTTGCACATAACAGCTCAACAGCATTTCAGATATAAATACATGAAAACACATCATGCATATAAACCATCCCCCATGGGGTATGGTGGAACCAACAATGGCTAAACCGAGGACACGAAAGCTTACTTCGCAAGCTAACTATCCAACCAAGAGTCCAACCAAGGCCAAAGTCCACAAACAGCAGAATCACAATCTTTTTTAGACCAACAACCATATCAACAATCATAATCTACAAGCATATGACATAAAGACAACACTTTTCTTTTACGTTTCATGTCTTTAGGTTCCTCACAAAGCCATAAGCCCTTAATCACTATGATTCTGACTTAGTTAATTATTACAGAGGTTCAACTTAACCAATCATGGGTCCATAAACCCATGATACAGTTCTGTCTGAACAGAACCCTCACTGTCTCAAAATTCTCAGAATATCCGGATATTTGTCGGGGCATATCCGGATATCCATATCCGGATATCTCCCACCCCATATCCAGATATCAAATCCGGATATCTCCCACCCCATATCCAGATATCAATATCCGGATATTTCGCGACAGAATGCAATTTTTGCATTTTATCACTTCAAGGTTGTATTTTTAACCCATTAATACGTCCAAGCATGCATTTTTAAACACTTTTTGGTTTATGTTCATGTTGGTTACCCATTCAACTCATTAACATGCCAAGACTCAACCTTTAAATAAGGAAAACTCATAATCAAGGTAGGGAACATACCCAAAGCTTCAAAACAGAAAAGAGATGTGCTCTTGGAGCTCTCTATGAAGCTCCCATGGTTCTGACTTCAATGTGCACGAAAATGGCACACCAAGAAGGGTCCTTTCTCCTCAAAGATCACACCTTAAAGCTTAAAATGCCAAGTAAAAGGTCTCTTCTCTAACAACTCAGAAAACAGCCCTCATACACTCAAGAAAAGAGGCTACCAAACTCATAAATGTCAAGACTTTCACCTACTCAAGGGTAGAGCACACTCATTCAAGGAACTTTGGTGAAGAAAGTAGGAGGAAATATGCTCTCTTGGAGCTTCAATGGAGGAAAAGAGGGTGGCAAGGTGGCTGACTCCAAGCTTCAGAATTTCTCATGTAGAAGGCACTAAAATGACCTAGGATCATGTGTCATTAAGTATATATAGGTGGTTTAAGTTTTAATCGCACTGTATTAGCGCTAATAGCTACGCTTAGCATTTTAATCTGAAACTTAGGGTTCTAAACCTGGTCATTATTTTAAGATTTGTCATATTTTTATTTTATTTTTCGCAACATTTTACCGGTACGCGCTTTTGCAAGGCCGGTATCAGTTCAGTTCTCATTATTTCGACTCTAAACTTGTTATGATAGTCCTATATATTATTTCCAGGAATATATACACACTTTTCATAATTTTCTGGGATACTTCATCGGTACACATTTATACCATGGAGCAGAATAGGTATCTGCACTTTTCGTCAGAAAAGCGACTTTCAACATTATTAACCACTTACCATAATTATTTAAGCATTCTCATAATTATTAGGGTCAATTATGAAATTATCTCATTAATCTATAATTAATTAATTATATACCTAATTTAGCGGTGTTGGTTCTTACATAATCGGTAGGACATAAACGCTTCCATCTTGAGCTGCGACAAATTAAAAGTATTTCATGATACTTATTTTGTAAACAATGTACTCCAGACAAAGATTCCAAAAATGTCACGTCAATCAATATTTTTTATGATAACAAACAAATATGAAAAGAATATCTCAAGAGAGTTACAAGTTGCAACAATAAAAAATAGGTTTTAGAAGGAGAGTCCAACAAGTCTATAATAGCCAAATCCATCAAAATAATGAGAAAAATCAAAGAAGATCAAGATTCAAGCTAACTGAAAGAATCTTAGTCCAAAGACCTTCCAAGGAGTAAATATTTCTCAAAATGCATAATACATGGCATGTGATTCTTGAAAATGATTTGAAAATTTCACAAAAATTCTTCTTGACATGAATTAGAACCTTAAAATAACTTTTTAAAGTTAAGAATGTTGAAACTATAGGTCACCAAAACTAATGCATTGAAGTTTTAATTATTACAAATGCACCAACTTGCTTAACATGCTTGCACAACTTGGACAATAGTGCAACAAGTCCCAAATGAAGTTAGAAGATCAAGGTAATATACAAAAGTGAAGAAGTAACTAAAATATGCAAAGTCAACATCAAAGTCAAAGTTTTCAAGTGAAGAAAGACTCTAAATACAATTATGACCTGAAGACCAAAGAAGTAATTTGAAGACTCAAGAGTATATTGTTGGTAATGTTAATTAAAGTCTTGAAAATGTTGAGAACTGAATTTATTGAGATGTATCTCTCAAGGTTGCATTTAGAAGTCATAAACTCATGCATTGAGAGAATCACATGCTTGACCATACATACAAGTCTCACATACATGGAAACTAAGGAAAGAAGATTTAAAAGTTTTATTTTTAATCCAAATATATTTTTTCAAGATTTGATTTTTAATTTGAAAAAGAAAAAGTTAATTTGAGATTAATTTCCCTTTTGAAAAATTTGATTTGATTTTTTCAAGATTTGGTTTATGATATGAAAAAGAAAATTTTAATTTGAGATTAATTTCCTTTTTAAAAGATTTAATTTGATTTTATCTAATTTTGGAAAGTATTTGAAGATTTTGATTTTATTTTCAAATAGATAATTTGGGAAATTTTGTTAAAAATCGTGATACAATATCTAGTGTAAAATTTTAGATAATTTTTTTTAGGATTTGATTTTGAGAAAAAATCTACAAATATCATACCTTGAGTCCTTATTCAAAGTTCTTTTTGACAATTAAGAGATAAATAACTTAGATCATTGAGAAACAAGGATTAAACACCATTTAGGCTATGTTTTGTATATTTTGAGAGAGATCTCAATATTCTTCTTCTTTTCTTTTTTTCTTTTGAAATCTTTTGTAATTGTGAATGTATAGAGACTCTTCTACTACTGTTAGAACATTTTTTAACATTGTGATTGGTTTTGAGACGACGATTGGAGTTATCCTAAGGGGCTTAGGTTAAGAGTATTCAAGGTTTGGTCATAGTTATTGTAAAATTTCAATTGTGGATTTGTTTTTGGTACAAGTGGAGTGATCTTGAAGGTGTTCGGGTTGAGCGCGATTTAGGGAGATCATAGGTCTTGTAACTTTTTTTGTAAAACGGTTTCTTCAAGTACCGGTTGGAAACTTGATGATAGTAGTCGACTACCTCAGTCTAGATGTAGCTCTCAAGTGGTTAAAGAGTGAATCAGGATAAATCTTGGAGTCTTTCTCTTCATTCTGTTAACTCTTATATTATCGCTGCAATATCTTTGTTCTTGTATATTATCTGAATTATTTGAATTTTGTTTTTGGGTTGGGAAAGGTTATAATTTTGGTTTAACACGTTCTTGGTTATTTTCTTAAAAAAAAGATTTGATTTTATTTGTTTCTTTCAAAAGAAATTAAACACAATTCACCCCAATTTTGTTGTTATTTAGCCATGGTGAAATATCTCTGTTCTTGTATATTATTTGAATTATTTGAATTTTGTTTTTGGGTTGGGAAATGTTATAATTTTTGTAACACGTTCTTGGTTATTTTCTTAAAAAAAGGATTTGATTTTCTTTGTTTCTTTCAAAAGAAATTAAACACAATTCACCCCAATTTTGTTGTTATTTAGCCATTCTTTATTTAGATCTTAGGTTCTCTATTGCAGGTTTAATCACCTAGAAATAAAGATCCATAATATGGCTAGCTTTAATAATGATTTGCCTCAAAAGGGTGAAAGTTTTCTTTTGTTGGCCATAAACATAAAAGAGATAAAAATAAATAAAAAAATATGCAGAAGAGGCTACCTTTGCCCACCCTCAAACACGTTCAACCCAAGAATCATACAATATACATGCTAGGGTTAAAAATGTTACCTTTGATCGGATTAAAACTCTGGATCGATTGCGTTCTTAATAACAACTTGAAACTTGAAGAACACAAGTCCTCCGATGGAAATCCATGTAACAGCCTGTTGTACACCGGTATTGTTAACATTAATATAATATTAAGCACAGTTACAATCACAGCGATTCATTTATAAAAATGCGAATAAACTTTTTCCGATTATTACGCGAGCATTTTAAAACAATAAAAAGCGTAATAATTAAAAGCTTTGACCGTAACTGAAAACTTTTGCGGAATAATTATTTTAACTACTTTTACTTCTTACTTTAGTTATTATAAGTTACTAAGGGGTTCCCATAAACCCACTTAGCCAATTTCACAAACTTTCATTTTTACCTTTCCGAACATGGTTCACTAATTAATTTTCTGCGAACTCATCGCTCGTGATCACACCATCCTTTCGAGTTATATTTTTTTTCTTACTTAATTCTCTTTCTAATAAGCTATCACACGCTTTAATCGGAACTCATTTGCTCCGGTTATCGACGTTTGAAGTTGGATAAGCAAAATAGCCAACCAACCCCAAAACAGCTCAAAACCTCTCTCACTCTCTGAATTACTACAGCAAATTCACTCATCCAATTGCTCTCAAATTTTTATGCTAAAAACTAGACACCTCAAATTTCAATTTGATATATCATACGGTTAATTTGACTGAGAAACGAAGCGGGTATTAATTTCCCAAGACTGGTCCAGAACTGCTACATGTGCAGTAGGCACATGAGCAGTCTTCGTTCCTTCATTTTTTTCAAGTCGAATACCAACCCAGATTTTTCCCAAATTTTGACACAAGGTAGAGGACATCTCAACCTTCAAAATGGCGTATGGAACATCCCTATCGGACCTCTATGGAGGGAGATATGCTCTCCCAAAGTTCGTCCAAATATGCCAATTCTACAGAAAATTCGCTAGAGTTTCCTTTGTTTTTCCTTAAAATCCCCAATTTGTACAAGTTCACTAATGCCTCAAAGGTACCTATTAATCCAATAATAATCTAGTAATAATCCAATGGGTGGCACACACAAGGACCAACAATGCCTTGGGGCACTTACAACCCAATCCAGTTTATATTTATTACACCAACAGCTTATTTTAAAATCCATACATAGTTTCAATCACTAATTCTAATTTCATGCATATTTCATCATACAAGTACTCATAACCTAAAATAGGCCTAAAGCCCTTCCATCGTATCATGTCATGCATCAAGTACAATTACAATATTTACTTTACAATTTACAACTTAAAACTTAAACTTTAACTTACAATCTTCCAATATTACAACTTAAAGACAATTTACAACATAAACTGAATAACATAAACTACTAGACTTAGGCAAAATAACATGAACAAATATGCTAATGAAACTCATCCTACAAACATATGAGATGTTCATGCCCTAAGTCTAGCCTAGGCCACATGGCCAACAAAATGCGAAGTACTAAAGCACTCTATTGATCACTCTGCGGGCCTCTTGCCCACTGCCACCTCCTGAAATAAATGCCCCGAGACGGGGTGAGATATACGAATATATCTCAGTAACCCAGAGGTTCTGGAGAAAACTCTACCCAATGGTTCACTTCGATGCATATCAATAGTATAAAACAACCACTTTCAAAACGGGATAAAGCAAGGGGTTTAGAGAAACTGGGGAATATCGGGATATAAAATACGACGAAGCGGGATGGTAGCTACCAATACCACGCAACGTCCTCGGCATATATAGGCTCGGGTATCATCCAAGGTGTGTTCCAAGAACCACAACCATGATGCCCCAACCATCCATAACACCTGAGACAATCCTAGTGTGCTCCTATCCGGATCACACACCACAACCCTCGGTCAACTGGAACTCCCTCTCGGAGACCTATCCAGTGAAAGTCTGAAACGCCCGAAGGAAAAAACTGTCTACTGGCCAGAGACTCGGTACATAAGTACCCACAGTGATAATGTATGCATGCTCATGTTGTTCTACGCTACTCATATACACTTCCTACTGTTGCCATCAACTGGCAAGGTGGAACAGAAAATGGGAACAAGCCCCAGTACCAAGAGGTTACCTTAATTTGTTCTTTCACTTAGCTCCGCAGCAGCTATCTTCCAACTTGGTACACGACAAAATGCCTACACAGAGGACATTCCCAATCATTCAAAACTCAAACAATACATGCTAATTCACAATTATACATGCATTGATTCAATCACTTACCTCAATCCACTTGGTCCAGGACCAAGGGCAATCCATTGATTCATATTTCAGGATTCAAGTCGACGTACGGCAACCTATACAACCACGTACATATCATTGCATTTCTAGCTTTAATATATCATTCTAAGGCATTATCATCTAATACACATTTTCCAATTGAGCTCTCTAACATCCCACATCAACAATGCAAGGCTTAGGTCTCAAAATCAAATCATCACATTCAACCAATTAAAATGCAAGAACACTCACCCAAATGGAAGGTACAAGGCTCCTCCTAGCTATACTCCACCATTGGAGCACTTGGAAGCTCCAAGAACACAAAATTTCTCCCCAAAACCGCAGCTGTAAATTGGCAAGATCTCCTCAAGGAAGCAGTTTCAAGGTTCAAGAATGGTACCAATGTGTTTAGAATGTCTTTTCCAACAAATTTCAACATAAATTTTGTTGGATTTGGTGGAGAAATGAGTGATTAAAGTGAGGAGAAGGTTTTGAAGAAAAACTTGGTGCATTTCCATGGGGGGGCTATTTCCACGGGAAGTGGGAGGAGGGAAGGAGAGAGAGTGTGAAGAAAAAGTGAGTTTGACTCACTTAAGTCACAGGCGGGTCCCACACGCGTTTTAACTTTAATCAATCATCTAATTCCAACCACAAATTCATGACCTACGTATTTTTCTCGTCCATGTCATATTTTTGTTTCCTAAAAATACTGATAAAAATTCAAGCTTATCGGTACAATTATACCGCAGTATTTTACACCAGTAAAATCACTATTCATCAATTTTTCCAGAATTTGCCTAACCACTCGATTTTTCGTTCTGAATCCATTTCCAGGGTTATTTTTATCATCTGAGGGTTGCGTGTTGGTAATTACCGTTTTGCCCTTTCTTTGTATTTTAGCCTAATCTTTAGGATTTTCACTAATCCTTCACTTAAATACTCACTTAATATTATAAATATTTAATTTAGAAATGTGAGGTGTTATAATCCACACCACCTTGTTTTCTTGTAAGAGAAAAATGCTTCTTCGAACACCCAATGCACTTTAATGGTGGTCGTTCGACTCAAGAGAAGAGAGGATGGTGAGTGGTGCCTATGGTGATTCAAAGAGAGGGAGAGATAGCTGTCACACTGATGTGTCTATTGGCTGGGCTTCGGTGGAGAAAAGAAGACTTACGAAAAATAAAGAATAAGGGAACAATATATGTGGCGCTTAATTAACTTAAAACTATGTCAAATCAGTGCCCAAATCAAATCTCAATCTCATTGGGTAATTTTCTTAATTTTATCCAATCAATCCAAATGATTAGTTTCCAATATTTTAGACAATTAATCTAATTGTTTCGTTTTCAATCAATCTAATTGATTGGTTTCCTTAATTTACACAATCAATCTAATTGATTGGTTATCAATCAATCTACTTGATTGGTTTCCGTAATTTTCTCCATTTTCATTAAATCTAAGTTAGTAACTATATTTAAATTCAAAATTATAAATTAGAATTCAAATTAATTTTATTAATTTAACATTCAAAGTAATTAGGTTACATCATGGATCAAGTCCAACTTGGCCCATGATGCCACCTACCTTATCTTGGCCCAACATACAGGCTTTACCAACTTAGGCTCATTAACCCTTATTGGGTCCAAACTACATATGCTTGAATTCAAGACAACTTAAGGTGGGTGTGTGTGACCCGTCAGGCCCAACATAGCTGTTGACATAAATGGGCTTGGGCTAAATCCATCTAATGACAGCATAGAGCACCAATAATGCTTTGTTGTCCCATAGTTAATTGAATTCATTGAATGATCAACTTATTATATTATTTGGTTACCATGTAAATTGTCTTTTCATCTCAGTTCTCTGACCCATTGACCTAGGGCAAGGAAATGTATCATCCCCTGGGGTCTAGGGTTAGCTTTTACTGAAACAAGGAATCTTCATTTACAGACTCTAAAGAGCGGTTTATCTCATGACTCATTTACTATGCATAGATTCTCGAGTTCCGTAAATGTTATCTCAATTTCACCGGTCCAAAAATAACCTAATCTCTCACAGAGATTGATGAATTCCTTCAGCTTGTCACACTAGCCCTGAGTCCTTAGGGCATGCACAAAAGTATAACTATGAGTCTCCATGTTTCAGGCAGACAGAGTATACAATCAAAGCAACCCTTCCAGAGCATAGGTCTATGTGACAACGTCAGGTCTAATGAAAGACACACCCAAATAATAAGAGACATAACCTATTGATACTATATGTGAGACTTTTTTATAGTGTCTCTTGGTGGGTCAATTCAATGCTAGCTATTCACCAATAGGTTCACCCATAAGTCAGTTAAGATATCTCTATGTCTGCAGCTCACGAGGACTTTACCTTGCATCTCTATGCAAGTAGCTGAGTCGTGCTAGTCTTATCCGAGATCACCAATGTCATTCTCGATATCTCTAAATTAGGAACATATTTATGGTAATGCACGTGTGGTACCATTGAGCTCTTCTGATCGTGATCCCTATAACAGATCCTCAATGTGACACCTGTTTCACTCCAAGGACTTTATCCAGTACTCATAATCAATATAAATTGTTGTTCCATAGGTTTTCAAGTTTATACATTTGAAGTTTTGATGATTACAAAGCACCAACAAGCTCAACATGTATGTACAAGTTAGATAGCAGTGCAAAGAGTCCCAAATAGCACTAGAAGAGCAATGCAACATGTAAAAGTGAAGAAGTAATTCAACACTTGATCCGAATTTCAACATGTTAGACGTTTAGCAAGTGCACTAGTCGTACAAGTAATAAAATGATGAGTAAAGATCGTTTCCACGAGGAATTGTGTTCAAGCACCAATAAACCATAGAAAACTAATTTGAATCAGATAAGAATTTGTAAAAGTCATGAATAATTTGTCACCAGAAAATTGATTGTAAGTAATTTGACACGAAATAAATATGGATTAAGAATTAATAAAACAACAAGTAGTCAGAAAACAACTTTCCTCCATAATAACCCATGTAAAAAATGATCATATTATGAATTCTTTTCCATGTGATGTTAATCAACCTTTTACTTATCATCAAGATGTAATCCCTTACTACCCTGATAGATACATTAATCAGAAACCCCAATCCCTTGGTGATCTCTTTCTTAATACATGCATGAAATACTAAAGTCTTAAGATTACATCAGAACTCTAGCATCAATCCCTTGAGTACTAGAATTCTGATGTTGAGATTATCAGATACAGAAGTCATATAAACGTCCCTGTTCTACACTACTTCCTTGATAGAAATAATTAAATCAGAAAATCTCAAATCAACACATGAAAAATACTTCATCATATTAATCAGATCAACATAATATTATCATGGAGTTCTATTGCATTCAGACTACAAAGACTCTACTCAGACATGACTAAGGAATAGACAAGAAAAGAAGAATCAAACTTCATTTCCATGTTGAAGGTCTTCAATCTCCAAACTATTACAAAGAAATCCTAATACAAAAACTAAAACACTAAGAGAATTTAGAGAGAAGTGAGACTAAAGTTTAAGAGAGAGAGAGAGAGAGAAAATTCCAGATCATTTACTAAGTGTGAAGGCTTTGCCTTTTATAGTGTTACAATTAAAAACAGAAAACTGATGTGGGCGCTAAAACGTCCATAAGTGACCGTTTTAGCGTCCATGCTTTACGTATGCTCAACTGCTTTTAACTGACAAAAACGCTGAAACGTTAAGGAATGACCGTTTTAGCGTCCAAACTTGGTGGATGCTCAACTGACTTTAACTGACTCCAACGCTAAAACTCTTGATTTGGACGTTTTAGCGGTGGAGACCAGGGTCCTTTTTCCACTTCAGGGCGCTAAAACGCTTATTGCAGGCTATTTTAGCGCCCAAGACCAGCAATTTTCCATCTTCTAAGAGCAGCAGCGCGCTAAAACGCTCTGTGTGGGCGTTTTAGCGCTCATCACCAGCAAGTTTTTGCCTCTTCCTGTAGCAGGGCGCTAAAACGCTCAGTGTGGACGTTTTAGCGCTCAACACTTAGGCAATTTTTCTCCTCTTGAGCTCCAGAATCTTCTTCCTTCTCCAGTTGCCTTTCAAGCTTGATTTTCCTACAAGAATCATACAAATTTCCAATAAAGCTCTTGAACTTGTAATTGAGGACATCTTAGGACATTAACCTTGTTTTTCATTTTTTAATCATACAATTTGATCCTAATTCCTGCTAAAAACCATGATGAACTAAGGGTTCATCAATGTACAAGTTAGATAGCAGTGCAAAGAGTCCCAAATAGCACTTGAAGAGCAATGCAGCATGGAAAAGTGAAGAAGTAATTCAAATATGCAAAGCCAACATCAAAGTCAATGATTCAAGTGAAGAAAGGACCTAGAAGACTCAAAGTATGAAGACACTTGAAGATAATTGAAGACTTGTATTTTGATAAAGTGTCATGTACTTTTAGAGTCCTAGGTTGTATGAAGTTGAGTTTATTGAGCTATATCTCTCTAGTTTGCATTTAGGAATATAAACTCATGCATACAAGTATCACACGCGGGAAACACTGTAATATTGATGGTAGAAGCATGCATTCATGTGTGAGAGATGAGAAAGAATTAATTAGAAATGATTTGAATAAAATTCAGATGCATTTTGGATTGTTGTAATCAAATATCCGGATATGCCAGTTGTATATCCGCATATTGCATATCCGGATATGGTATCCGGATATCAGAACCCAGAATATCCGAATACAACTTCTCATTTATCCGGATATTTGTCGGGAATCACGTAATATTTTTTGAAATCTGAATCAAAACTTTATATATCTTTTCTAAACCGACTTGGGTTGCTATAAATCGTACTTTAGGGTTCATAAACATAAGAGAGCAAATTATAACATGCATTAGAGTAAGAATCACCCAAGTACATGCATTATGCTTAAAGTTTGATATTCTAGAGAGAGGTCTCTTTAATCTTCTGTTTCCTCTATTTTTCTTTGTAATTTTGAATTTAGGGAGGTTGTTCTGCTTCTATGATTGGTTCAATTGGAGTGATCATAGGGTTTAGGTTAAGAGTGGTCAAGGGATTGAACACGGTCTTGTAAAATTTCATTTGAGTTTTGATTTTTGGCTCAAGGGGAGTGGTCCTAGGGTTTAGGTTAAGCGTGATCAGGTAGATCACAAGTCTTGTAAAATTTCTCTTGTAAAACAGTTTCTTCAAGCACCGGTTTGAAGCTTGATGATAATGGAACGATCGGCCTCAGTCTGGATATAGCTCTTAGTGGTAGAGAGTGAAGCAGGATATATCTCGGTGTTATCTTCTTTTCCCTTACTCTTTTGTTTTCCGCTGCATATTACTTTTCTTTGATTCATTGTTCTTGATAATATGAATTTTTTTAAGGGTTTGGAAATTTTTGTTAATTGTTAAATCTCTCTTGCATGCTTTCTTAAAAAAGGGTTTTTAATTTTTCTTTGCTATTTGCGAAAATTTTTAAAAATACAATTCACCCCTTCTTGTGTTGTTATTTAGTCATTCTTTCTTTACAATTGGCCTCAGAGCTTAGGTTCTCTATTTTAGGTTTAACTACCTAGAGATAAAGATCCATAAATAATGGCTAGCTTTAATAATGATTTGCCTGAATAAGGTAGTTCAACCAATAGGCCACCTTATATTAATGGAACTGATTATCTTTATTGAAAATCAAGAATGCATATCTTTTTTAGATTTGGTTGATCTTAGGGTTTGGACTAGTGTTGAAGAGGGCTATGAAATTCCAGTACTTTGGGTGAGGATGGTAATAGGGTTCTTAAAAAGGCTAAAAGTTTAATGATCAAGAATTTAAGGAAGCCCAATGGAATGCTAAAGCAAAAAATCTCATAACTAATGTTCCAAGAAGATATGAGTATTTTAGAATTTCCTCTTTTAAAATTACTAAGGAGATGTGGAAAGTTTAGAACTCACATATGAGGGTACTAATGAAGTTAAAAGGTCTAAACAAAATGCTCTTACTAGAGAATATGAAACCTTTGAGATACTTGATGATGGAAGTATTTATGATTTGCAAAAATATTTTACTCATATCATTACAAGATTGAATGCTTTAGGTATCCACTACAATGATAAACAACTTGTCAACGAGATCTTGTGGTGTATGACCAAAGAGTGGGATGCTAAGGTTTTGGCCATCTATGAATCAAAGATTTTGGAGACAATGCAAATAGCCACTCTCTTTGGAAAGCTCAAAAAATACGAATTTGAGATGAAGAGACATGCCTTAAGAGATCAATCTAAAAAGATGGTCAAAAGCATTGCCTTTAAATCTACCACCTCCAATGAGTAAGCAGATGATGATTCTAATAAGGAAGAATTTGACCCTGAACAAATGACTCTTTTTATCAAGAAATTTGGCAAGTTCTTTAACAAGAAAAATTTCCTAAAATGCAAACAAGGAGCTGCTGTCCAAGGAAAGTTTAGAGGAGATTCAAGCTCATAAAATGCTTGAGTTACTTGCTTCGAATGTGGAAAGTAAGACAAGAATGATTGTCCTACACTTCAGTCTAGGCCTAAAAGAGAAAAAAGATCAAGTAAAGGCAAGAAGAAAAAAAGAAAAGCATATATGGCCTGGGATGAAGACTCCTCTAACTCAAGTTCTTCATCAAGTGAGGAATAAGCTAATCTATGCTTAATGACAAAAGAAAGGGATGAAGAAAGTGAGGTAAGTTCCAATTGCTCTTCTTACAATCCTTCTCATGATGAGTTGCAAAATGCTTTTAATGAACTCTATGAAGAAGCTATGTCATACCTTAACTCAAGGTTATTAAAAAGCATAACGATGAATTATTTGAACATTAAAATCCTTCCTAATTGCCTTACTGTGAAGCATAAAGGTATGTTTATGTGGAATTGTTTCAGCAAATCCAAGAATTTCCTAAATTGCTTATCTTCATGCCATTTTTTTAATCTTTATGGGAAATGAGGTTCAATTGGTTCATTCATTATCTTGTTCAGTGGAATGTATGATGGTGGAAGGGCTAGTTGGTCAATGTCTTTCGCTCTTGGTGCACTGTCAGGAGTTGTGATAGCTGGTATCGCTCCTTCAATGTCATTTTTTTGAAGTTCATCTTTCAATTATTGAGCAACATCTTCTGGCTCTGTTTTGGCTTCTTCCTCGCCTTTCCCTTTAGAGACTTCATTAGTTACAATAGGTTGGATTACTTGCTCCCCTCTGGTTTTAACTTCTTTTTTGCCTTCACTCATTTTTCCAGCTGTTTTTCTAGCTTTTGTTTATGGGGGTGTATCACTGGTTCAGGTTGCAGAATGATTTTTCCATCTTGCAAGTTTATGCCATTGCATTTCTCCTGGCCATCTTGGAATCGTTACCCTATATAACTAGGGAGTGCTCCTTGGGGTCTCTGACTGAGAGCTTTAGCCATCTGTCTCATTTGTGTCTCCAGGTTTCTCATGGCCACATTATTATGATTCATATATTCTTCTAACATAGTCTTCAGAGATTGATTTCTGCCCTCATTCTGATCTAGATTCTGTTTTTGCTGTTGTGGAAAATGGGGTTTGCTCTGGTAATTTCCTCCACTGCTCCTAACATTGTTCTAACTCCTCTATCCTTGATTATTGTACCCCTGGTACTAATTATTGCTCCTGTTGTTGTAATTTCCTGCATATTAAACAGTAGCTATTTCATTACCACATTCTCTAGGCTCATGGGGTCCATTACAAATAGAACAATTTTGAGCAAATTGAGTCAAATAAAGTTGTTCAGAATTATTTGTTGGTATAGATTGCTCAGGAGGTTTCCAATTTTTTATGGCGTTGTTAAGGGGCCATCTGTGCGGATAGAGAATTGGCTGCGTCCAACTCTATAATCCCTACTTTTTTGGGAGCACTCTTTCGCTCCTAAGGCCATTGAACATGCTTTTTGGACAACTTTCTAAGCAAACAAATAGTTCTATCATAATTGTAGTCCAAAAGATCTCCACCAGCAGTTGTATCAACAGTTGTCTTCAGTGGTGGTGTTAGGCCATGGTAAAAAGTGTGGATGGCTCCCCAATCTGATACCCCATGGTTGGGACATCTTCGCAACAAGTCCTTATACCGCTCCCAGGCTTCGTACAGACTTTCCCTATCAAACATATTGAAGGATGCTATATTTGCTCTTATTTGAGCTTGTATCATATGAGGAAAAATTCTTGCTATGAATTATTTTATGAGTTGCTCACAATTCATGATCGAAATTGGAGGTAAGGTTCTCAGCCATTCCTTACCTTTTCCTGCTATAGAGAAAGGAAACAATCTTATATGCATGTTTTCTTCAGGAATGCCTTGGGCTCTAAAATTATCAACCATTTCAGTGAAGTTCTCTAAATGACTATGAGGATATTCCATGGGTAATCCGTGGAATTACCCAGCATTCATAATCATCTGAAATAGGACAAGTTTTATTTCAAAGTTAGGAACATTCAATGACGGTGGTATGTATCCTTTGTTAGAACCATTTTAGAAGGGAGCAACCATATCATTCAAGGATTACCTTCTTTCTTCATTTGGTCCTCCTTTATTTCCCATTTTCACCATTATTTAAAACTTCAACCATTCTATCTCTCCTAAGTCTTTGGACTCTCCTCCTGTCTCTAAATGTTCTCTCAAGTTCTGGGTCAAATAACACTAATTCAAGTCCAAGTTCTTCGGGGTCAGTGTTCATAAAATGGTTATACAATAGGAGCAACAATACACAACAATAATCTAAAGATGCAAATATTGAAAAATGAAATTGGCACTTCGTTTAAAATGCCTCTTTTTCCTAAATGATCCCTGGCAACAACGTCAATTACTTGTTGGGCCAAAATTTCCTTAGGAAAATATGGAAGCAAAAGTGGTTCAGATCAACTATTCTTTCCAAAGAGCAATTAATCAATTGTACAATAAATCTACCCAAACTGCGCAAGCGCATCAAGTAATATAGGATTTCATATAAGCCCTAGATTATCGTCCTCTGGGAACTATTGAAATAAATGACGTTAAAAGAAGTGAAAAAAAGAATTCAAGAAAGACTAAATAAAGAGCAATCGTTCTTAGTCAGAATTCACCAAGGAGCACTATATATCAGTTAGTTAAACAAAGTTAACAAATCTGAATAGGGTAGTACTGGGTGTCCTCTTAACTTCACTGAACTCGAAGTAAGATAAATCAATAGAGATCAAAGTTGAAGCAAAAATTAATTAACAAGGAACTTAAAAGTAACAAAACCATCAAGAACTGGAGAAATCGAGTACTGTAACCAGAATTATCAAGAGCAATTGTAAGGATGTGATAGTATCAAGTAATAAGTGATGCATTGTTTTAAGAGGAAAAAACTCAATAGAAGAAACAATAGGTCTTGGGATCAGTTTTTTTGCCCCCTTGGTTGTTCCTATAACGCAGTATCTCAGAAACGAATTATGCTCATGTCACCTTTAGCGGCTTGAGTTAAATCCTAGGTAATTTGGAGCAAAAGGCCCTTTACATCAAATTATACTAAGAATTCCTAAAATTAAAAACTCAAGGAGATTATGTTACCTTATCATAAGAGTAAGGCTGAAGGAATCACTAGCAAAAGTGATGTATACATAACGGTGCTCCTCCTTCTGGGTATTCCCTTGACTCATAGCAAAATACCCTAAGATTTCTAATCTTGTTCTACACTGCTTTGTGAGGGTTTCATCGACCAAGTGGTCTTGAGATGAGATTACAAACCAAAGGGTGTTACAAAATCAGAGCATTAAACCAAGAAATAGCTCATAATTCATTAAATAAAACATAGTTCCATTACAAGTTCATCCTAAGACAAATAGGGGTACTTCAACTTCACCCTTAACCAACTTAAAAAATTAGCTAATAAAGAGCATGATAAAAACAAAAAAATTACATAGAAGGACTAAAATGGGACTCCACAAAGAAGACGATCTCTACAAAGGTATTTCCCTTTTGTAGTGATGAATGTTGACTCCTCTGGTCTATGATTTCAACCGCTCCTCAAATCTATGATTTGCGATATGGTACCTGCCAACTCAGCCCTCGAATCTACGGTTTACGATATTTCCTCAAATCCTCTCTAATCAGAGCACTGTTCCCTGCCAACTCAGCCTATTCTGATGTGGTCCCCCTCCTTTTACGATATTCTGTAGGGAATTTGCAGAGGTGAGGTGCTACTCTCATATTCTCTGCTGTTGTTGACGTAGAGGCGCTCGATTGACTGCTTTTTTGCTCCAGTACTGCTGCTTGATTTTCTGTCCCCTTTTGAATTTTTCTGCTTTTATTCTTCCAAGTTTCTCCCTTGTTGGATTAAGTTTTCTTTCAGTTGGTCCTTAGGTTTTATGTAGAGCACAATTCTACCCATTAAGCTCATGAAGAAATGATCAATTCAAAATGCTCCAATACTGCTCTAATTCCCACATCTAAGTGTTGCTCCAACCTACTTCATCAATAAAATGCTCCTGGGGATAAACTTGAAATAAAACAGTAATTATTCAGCAAAAAATTGAAGTTAAAAAGCACTCAAACAATTAATGAATCTCAATTTTTTAGGACCATTAGGCACCATCCACGATTTCTTTTAGCAATTTAGGGGGCGTTTGGTAAAGGTAGGTTTTTGTTGTAGATGGCCAGACAACTTTCACTGGTATTCTCTTTTAACCATGTTTGGTATAAGAGTAAAAATAAATATAACCAGGCAAATCCTTTGCCCAACACTTTGGTTTCTTTGCAAGATTTGAAGAAATTTACTCTTCCAAAAAATCACTTGTGATGTGGTATTTTAGGGTTTGCTAGGAAACGGAGAAAAAGAGCACGAAATGGAGACGAAAATGACCTGAGATGTAATATTGTCAATCAGTCTCTTTCCTTTATTTGAGATTCAAAAATTAAAGGGGTTACTTTTGTAATTTTAATCAATTTTACCATATATATTTTACCTTCAACCAAACATAGACTTAGAAAATTTAATTAATTTTTTCAGTAATATTTCGTTCTACCAAATAACTTTTTTTCAATTTTACCAACAAATTTACTTTGTCACCATTTTTCTACCTGATTAAAATAATTTTCTCTTCTACCAAATGGTCTCTGTACAAAGTTAAGACGGACAATCTTCACCAAAAAGAAAAAAGAAAAAGACAGACAATGTTTTAATTTTGGTGCAGATCAATAAAAACGGATGACGTTTTGTAAATTCAAAGGTTAGCATTAAAACAGGGAAGAAAATTATTGAACCAAAATAAAAGCCGACCCAAACTGAAAGGGACAAAAAAAAGGGTGTTATCCGGTTTATCCAGTGCTAAATTTGAGACCAAATTAAGCTCCCCAACTCTATCATCTCAAATCACTCCTTCCGTTCGCGGGTCTTATCGACAAAAAATATTTTAAATTTTTTTCTTCGAACCCAACCCTACCCCACCGTTGTCACTTTCCCCATTTGCTCCATTTCTACACTCTCATGTTATTGGCTCATGCTCCTCTGTCCCTCTCCACGCCCTTGACCCCTTTTACTTTTTCCCACCCACTACACACTGTCCCAGCCTGTGCAAATTCCCTCTCTCTCTTTCTTTCCTTGTTTGTTCTCAATGTTCTCTAAACTCAGCTTCGCTTTCAGTTCCATTGTCTCCTTCCACTACTAGATCTTTACAATCACCCTTATGTAACCGACATTTTGCTACTCGCTTCACCTTCCTCTTCGCTTTCCCCCCCCTCACGTAGATCCAAACTAGAACGCTTGATGTTTAGTTAAAAAAAATGCAGCATTCTCAGTTCCACTGACAAGCCTTTAGTTACTCAACTAGCTATTTTTATTTATATATTTATTTATTTTTGTTAACCTGAAAGTTTCGGAGAAGCTCCATTTAAATGGAGGTGGCTTCGGAGCAGTTAGGTGAAGACGTAACACCAGAAAAGCGCAAAATTCCGGAGAAGAAGAACTCGTCAGAAGATGCTAAAAGAGCTGCTCAAACAACCGCTGCAAACCCTGGCGGTTCCGTTTCTGTTAGAAAGAGAGTGGAATCTCGAAACGTTTCGGGTTCTGGTCTGGCTGCGACGAAGAGATCGAGTTCAATTGTCGGTTCTGCAAGTTCAGTTTCTGCATCCAGACGAAGCAGTACCGGAGGATTGCTCCAGAGGCCGTCAATCTCCGGCGGAGGAAGGAAAACCGGTGCTGACTCTGCTGCCGGCACTAAGAGCAGCGCTTCTTTGGCCACCGAACCTGCGCGGAGGTCTCTCCCGGAGCTCCGGCGTAGTTCGATAACTTCTGGGCGTGCCGGAGCTCCCGGGAGGCCGGCTGTGGCCTCGCCGGTGGGGCCGGGTTTGAGGACGCCGAGTGCTAATAAGGTAGAGGTTGCGAAGAAGCCGTTAAGTAAGCCGGCATTGTCGGCTGCTTCTTCTTCTTCTTCGTTGAGGAAGGTTGGTTCTCCGTCTGTGGATAGTAGCGGCGGCAGTGGCGGTTCTGCTAGGAAGACGGTTTCAAAGATTTCGTCGGCACGGTCGCCGTCTATCTCCAGCGGGCTGAGAGCGGGGTCTTTGTCGTCGTCACAGGATCGGAGTTCTGCTCTGTCTGGAAGGAGGAAAGGGGCGACTCCTGATAGCCGGGATTCAAGGTTTATTGTTCTTCCTCAGGTTGAGATTAAGGCCAATGATGATTTGGTAAGCTTAGTGATTATGGCAACACTTTTAATTTACCATTCGGAATCTCATTAGTGAATTATTGTTGATTCTCATGTGGTAGTGAAGCAGTTGCCGAAAAAGGGGGAATTATATATACATAGATGTATATGCTTTTGTCATTGGAAATATTTGGTGGTTGTTGGATGATTTTTTGGAATCTCAGTAGAGCAAGGGTTCCATTGTGGAGTTAACTTAGAAGCTTGCACTGTCAAACATGTTGAAAATTGACACTAACTCGGTTGCATATTTTATTAACTATTTAACAAATAATATCTGTTGATGTTTGACATATTGATGTGCTGTAGGTATCATAAAATGAACTCTCCCTGTTGCAATGTCTCACATATGTGAAGCTAAACATCTATTATTAGTGAGCTAATGTGATGGAATTTTCAGCCCCTTTTATTATCTAATTGTGATTCTTATTTATTTTTTAGAGATTGGATCTTAGGGGACACAGAGTTCGCAGTCTCAATGCCAGTGGATTAAATTTATCCTCAAACTTAGAGGTAAATGTATCTTCTGTTTAGCTTGTTATTTATTTTATACAACCTGTTCAAAAGTTTTTCTGGCAATTTTTTAATAAAGAGTAAACACCCTTTTTAGTCCCTGACAATATCTACGAAGTCCTTTTCAGTCCTTGGCAATAAAAAAGGACCAAATTGGTCCCTGAAAGTACAAGAAAAGGGCCACTCTACATATTTGGGAGTTGACATAAGGACTAACATGACCCTTTTTCTGTAATTTCAGGGACCGATTTGGTCCTTTTTTATTACCAAGGACTAAAAAGGACTTCGTAGATATTGACAGGGACTAAAAAGGGTGTTTACTCTTTAATAAATTTAATTCATGGCAGGCATACAATCTGTTTGCTACCATTTTGTTTTTCTCTTTATTTATTGTGTAAGTGTGATTTTGGGAAAGAAGATTGTTTGCTATGGTTGAGCTCATTCTGTAGTCTCTATTGAAAAGCAGTTGGGAAGATTGTTCATTTGCAAGAAGAACAATTGTGAATAAAGTGGACATCTTTCTTGGTGCTCCGTTTTGTATTACTCTTATTTTACTGAACGGTTATATTTGTTTAGGGCATACTATTTTCCTAAATGGTTCAAGACACATGGCTGGTTGGCCCCACTTTGAAATACTTTGACAAGTGAATTGATGTTGGTTTAGCTGCTTTTGCTTCTGTCAATTGCTTTAGGTTTTGTTCTTTAAGATTGTAAAATAATTTTTTTTTGTTTTGCCTTAGTTTATTCCAAGGACCGCATGGTGTAAAGGAGAGAATTTCAAGTTGTACTTTAATCTACTCTAGTTAGTTTGTGTTTTGAGTATTTTTATAGCATTTAACATATGATCCTTTTTGACAGTTTGTTTATCTCCGAGACAATCTTTTATCTACACTGGAAGGAGTTGAGATATTGACGAGAGTGAAGGTATTTTATATAATTACATTTGGGTGTTATGTTTGAATAATTTCAGGTACACTTACTAACTAATTGCAAAAATCTGTTTACCTTGTCAGGTTCTTGATTTGAGTTTTAATGATTTTAAGGGGCCAGGATTTGAGCCTCTTCAGAATTGCAAAGTACTGCAGGTATGTTGTCTTTATATATGTGTGTATGGGTGCGCGAATGCTTTTGTCTTATGGTTGTGATAACAATGTTAAAGAGTGTGAATACTTATTTATTAATAACAGTATGAAATCCTTCATTTTTATGCAGCAACTCTATCTTGCTGGAAATCAAATCACATCGTTGGCAAGTCTCCCGCAGCTTCCTAATTTGGAGGCAAGCTTTAAAATCCCAGTCTGCTTTCTGATATTTATTTCAGATATTATTATGGTCTTCAATTTCACTGTTCATTTTTTATTTTTGGTATTTGTTATGTTTCTTTTTTGCAGTTCCTCTCAGTAGCTCAAAATAAGTTGAAATCTCTCACGATGGCAAGTCAACCTCGACTCCAGGTGGTTTTGTTGTTTTGAGTTTTGACCATGTATTTTGTGTGTACAATTGAATGCTTTATTAGAAAAAGTAATTTGATGCAGGTCTTAGCTGCCAGCAAAAACAGAATTTCTACTCTTAAGGGTTTCCCATATTTACCAGTTCTGGAGGTTAGTATGAATTCATTTTTATTTGGTTGGCCTAATGTAAACAAGTGATCAGACATCGTTGTGCTTTTATCTTAGTAGACTCTCTCATGGATATAGTTATTCATTTTGTGTCGTTGTCTTATAAAATTTCCTAGTCATTGTGGGAGATGTCTATTTATCTCTTTAAAGCATATAGAGAAGTGTTATAGATTAGTGATTTTTAGACACTATATTCTTTAATTTATTTTTTTAGTTTGTGTTTTTCTGTTTTGATGAATTGCTGGTTTTATGAGAAAAGCACCAAGGAAATTATATATTTCATTTTTGTTCTTGAATACCCCCCCCACCCACATGAAAGCCCTCTTGGGTTTGGACGGTGGAAAAAACACATGCCCACCTTAGCTTGTGCTGAGATTCACTTTAATTGTTATGTCAGAAGTTTCAGGGATTGAACTTGTTGACCTAGCTCGATTATTGGCAGATGTTAGCCATTATATTAGTCAGCTTGTAGACATGATAGCCTTACATTCAATGTACACAATTTTGTTTTCACTATTGAAGTTTATTTTCAATATAGAATTAGAAATATACCTGTTATGCCAGGGGGAAATAAACTTGTGTATTCAGACTAAGGTTTCTTCTCTTTTTCTGCAGAACTGTTAAGCATTTGATTGAAGAGGTAGTAATAAAATTAAAAAGAAGAAATAATTGAATGTATAATAATGTGAATGCGGTATATAAAAGTTTAGTTTGTTTCTACTGTTCATTTCCATTGAACCAAAACCATTGTGATGATATATTTTAGGATTAACATTATGACTTTGGCTTAATTCATATATTTAGTTTTGCTGTAGGTTTCCTATAAACATTATTCACTTCATATTTATATGTGATAATCACTGAAAGGTCATGGGTTCGAATCCAGGAAACAGTCTCTTTGCAATTATGCAAGGGTAAGGCTGCGTACAAGGATTTCCTCCACCTCACACTCGCTAGTCGGGTTTAACGGGGAGTGGTTTTTAATCACATTATACTTTTGTTTATTTTACTTCTTCCTACGGAAATATACAGTCATAATTTGGTTTAATTACTTCATTGCTTCTTATATTCTTACCCGATTTTTAAATCAGCCCCTCCCGTGGCTTATATCTCTTAACACCTCCTTACTTTTTAGAAGTTTCTATTTGGAGTCTTACAATTACCAAAAGTTTCTAGTTGTGTTTGCATGACCGTTAGGCATCAATTAATTTAGTCATGTGATGCAGGTGATATTGTCCTCCTAAAGGCCAAAACTCAATTATATGACAGTTGGTCATGTTGGTGGTCCATTTAGAAACATTTGGTAATTGTGCAACCCAATTAGAAACTTCTAAATTATAGTTATTAATTTAAAAAGTAGATAAAACTATCAATAATGATTTAGTAATTAAACTTCAAAATTTCAATTAGCACTCAGAGACTCAAATTAGTGTAAAATTTACACATCCATAGGTGCGTACTTAAATGTAGACTGATTGCTGTTACTTTCAATGATTTTTTGTACTGTAGCATTTGCGAGTGGAGGAGAATCCTATACTTAAGATGCCTCATTCGGAAGCAGCCTCAATATTGCTAGTTGGGCCTACTTTAAAAAAATATAACGATAGAGGTATGAGTAGTAAAGTTATCCTTAGTCTTTGGCATCTTTAATTGTTGGCCGAACAGATAGTAAAATGCATCTTAAATCTAACTAAGGGTTTAGGTGTACCCATTGTATGGAAATTCTTCTAGTGATTTCTACCGGCATCTTTGAACTCTTATGTTATGTATTAAGATAGTTTATTGAATATAAAAAGTTCTTCAGATCTTTCACGTGAGGAAATGGCATTAGCAAAGCGTTATCCTGCCCATACGGCTTTGTGCATAAGAGATGGTTGGGAGTTTAGTCGCCCTGAGCACGCTGTAGAGTCAACTTTCCACTTTCTAGTAGAGAAATGGAAGGACCATATTCCTCCTGGGTTTTTCCTTGAAGAAGCCTCCATAGATAAACCTTTGGAAGAAGATGTGTGTTGCTGTCACTTCACAATTACTCGTGATGGTGCAGTGAGTACAGACCCTCCGTTAGTCTTGAAATATCAATGGTTTTGTGGTGATGTAACATTTTCAAATTTTGTTCCAATTCCAGATGCTACCGGTGAGGTAATGAGTTGATTATATGATTATCATGCTTCAAATTTTTTTATTATAGTTGTTCATATTATTTGTGTTCATGAGTATGTTTTCCAGATTTACTGGCCAAAGCATGATGACATTGGAAAAATTCTGAAAGTGGAATGTACTCCCACTCTGGGAGAAACAGACTATCCTTCAATATTTGCCATCTCTTCTCCTGTTTCACCAGGTAGGCTTGTCTTGTGTCCTTATAGATGAACAACTAAATTTTGAGATCTTAGTTAGACCGACAGGAAGAAGTAAACCCTCCTACTTTAGCATCAGAGAGATGTGGAAGTACGTGGTATCTACTAAGTGATGAATTATGGATTCCTTTTTTTATTCATATTCTTCATTTGCCGGTATGCTTTTATTGATATTTGAAAACGAAACTTGCTCATTCTCTTTATGTTATTGCCTGTGTTATTTTCCCAAATCTGCCTTAAAACATCCTTGCTGAGTTATTTTAAATGAATGAGGGAGTTAGAGGCAACCTTTTTTATTGTGTAAGTAGTAGGCATCGAGATGTATGAACATAACATCAAATAAGGGCCTGTTTGGTTTAAGGAAATGTTTTATGTTTTTATTTTCTGTTTTGACTAATAATTACAAAAATGCCACATTGTTTTCAGTTTCCTGCACAAGGAAACTGAGTGAAAGCAAGGCAGCATTTTGTTAGGCCTGTAATTAAGGTGAATGTAAGAAGAAATAAGGATGGACCTAAGGATCTAGATCTAGTTGGGTAGGCCTTGTTAGTAATGGTAATTAGAGTTAATTGATATTATTAAATATATTTGATATAGTTACCTGATATTAATTTATATTGTTAGATATAATAGATAATGTTACCTGATAGTTGATATTTTTAGATCATACTTGTCAGTTGTAGTTAGCGGTCGACCCCGAAAATGGTATAGCAGTGTAGCGGTATTGCCGTTACGGTGAAGTATTAATTCCACATATATTATATTAACAGTCTAATACTACACAAAGATAAATGCTCAAACATAAGAAGTTACACAAAATGAAACACATAATTCCACAATCAATGTCAAATACAAGGAACATAAAGGAAGGATCCAAAATTAAACACAAATGAACAATGAATTCAACAAAATCAAACATATCATTCCACAATCAATGTCAAATAGCGGGTAGCGTCGCGTTGCACACCTGTATACGCTGCCACTGGCTAGTGTCGCTTCGCGTCGCGGTTGTAATTGTAACACCTCTAAATTCTAACAATTTTTACAACAATAAAACATTCCTTATTTAATTATTTATTAAGATCTTATATCTATTGCGGAAGCTAATCTAAATCTAATTTGGGGAAATTTACCGCAGCACCTGTACATGGACAAGTGCAAGGCTCTTTATTACTTTCATAAATATTTCAATAAAATCAGAGATGTCTTATACATAAAATTTAGGATTGGCAAAAAAAATCTCTGAGTAGTTATCCTCACAGCCCACTGCTAGCCCGATTCCTTGCAACTTGATTTACTGAAAATCTGCTCCCCATGAAGGATCATTGCAGTCGAACAAACACAAACAGTCTGCAAAGCTGGTAATCCCAATCAAGATACAAAACTAGGATAATATAACCCAATATCAATCAAGACATTTATTTAAGAATAATCAACATAATCAACTCAATTAATATTCCAAATATGTCATTTATTCATAACTCAAGCAATATTCAAATATGTCATTTAATCATAATCAAGTAATAATTCAAATAAGGAATTTAATCATAACTCAAGCAATAATTCAAATAAGTCATTTAATCATAACTTAAATCAAGTATTAATATCATTATTAATCATGTTTAAGATTATTTAGTCCATTTAGTGGAAGAGAACCATGGTAGACCCGGAGATTCTGCCAGTCTACCCTGTGACCCGGATATCCTGCCAGTCACAAATCAATAATTTGGCCATTATCAAAAACATCTCTTCCTAGTGTCCCGGATATCCTGTCAGACACCTCTTCCCAAAGTTGCTACTAGTATCCCGGATATCCTGCCAGATACCACTTTGAGAAGAACGAATATTCTCTTTTCACATCACATAATTATCAGAGGCATAAAAGCCCAGTTGTGTTCATCACTTTGGGAGGTACCATCCCAAAGCTATCCTCCCACTAATTAATTAATTACACACAATTAATTCAATCTTGTCACGATTCTCATAATTGTCAAATAATTTTCATGATTTCCACATCAATTAATCAAGAGTATAATTTCCAAATTCAATTTTTCAAGAATATCATAATTTCCAAATCCATCATAATTTTCAAATCCATTATCCAAAATCCAATAATTAATCCAATTAATTTCTAGAGGTTAAAATAATTTAATTTAAATACCCTAAGGTTACATATAATATATAAAAACATCCTAAAATTTCCTAAGGATTAAGATTACATTCAACAAATTTAATATAAAATTATCTTACATTCACCTAGAGCATTACGTATACCAAATTTCATTTAAAACTAATTTAATATGCCCTAAGGATCAATATTACATTAGACAAATTTTCTTATAAAAGTTAGGGCCCGTTTGGATGAGCATTTTTTTCTTCAAAAGTTGCTTTTTTTTTTAAAAAAAGCACTTCTCGTTTTTAGTTCGTTTGGATGTCTGCTTTTAAAAAAAGGAGAAGTCACAAAAAAAGTCAAAAACCTACTTTTTTTCAGAAGCTAAAATTTTTAACTTCTAAGCCAAATATTTTTTTCAAAAACAATATTTTTATAAAAATATAAATAGCTTTAACTTTTGTAAAAAGTACTTTTAAAATAAGGAAGTGATAAAAGTTACTTTTTTTTAAAGTTGAAACAAACGACCTCTTAATCTATTATTTCTAAAGCATTAGGATTATACCCAACAAATTTCATATACAACAAATCTACAACCACCTAGAGATTAGGATTACCTGGTCTCCATTTTTTGCTAACTTCTAGAAGAGAATAATTTGGGGCAGAGAACCGGTTGGTAACCAAAATAAAATAAATAAAATAAACTTTTGAAGTAAGAAGAGAGAGAGTAGTAGAGGAGAAATGTTGAAGAGTGAATTGGTTTGGTTAGGCTAAGGCTCTATTTATAGTTGAAGTTTTTGGGGCTCGAATATAGGTTTTATGCAATTATTTCCTTATTCTTTATTGATGTATCTGGCTCAGATATTGGCTTCATACACTATTTTATTCTTAATTTCTTATGGCTCAGAATACAACTAACTTATTTGCTAACTCAAGGCTGACTCATGATTGACTCATCATATCTAATCAAATTACTAATCAAACATTACCAATCAAACATTAATGCATAAATCATCAATCATAATTTATCATCTAATATATATATATTAATATTATTTTATTATTAATAACCTAGAGTATTACAAAGTATCAAAATCAATTTTCAATAGCACTCATATTGCACATAATAATTTTATCAAAGATAAAATTTATATTATAATTTGTTATTAATCACCATCAAATATAAATATTAATATAATATATATATATATATTTTATTACTACGAATTTATAGTTTATTATAATTATTATTAATTTATTATCATTATAAATTACTATTATTTTTCTGGGATATATTACAGTAATGGTCGGCCGTCGCTACTTGTTACTATAGCGGTTTAGCGGCGCTACGGGCCACTACTGACAACCTAATTTTAGATGTAGATATGGTTACTTGTTATTAATTGATATGCTTAGATGTAGTAGATAAAGTTACTTGATTTTTAGGAGATATTAATAGATTCAACAGTTAAGATTTCAAGATTTGGGATGCTATTCATCTAGGTTATCAGTAGGATAAAAGGTAATAGAGGGCGGAGAGGGAGGCACAATGAGATTAAAATTGAGTTACGGGGAGAGACCAAGCTCTTGAAATCCTGGATATCAGTATTCTATTTTCCTCTGTTTTCTCCATAAATCTCTAAAATTTTGTCAACTGGTATTAGAGCTCTCAAATCTAGAAGTTCTTTTATAGTCTCTACACAAAGATGGAGGCAAGAGTAGATTCACTGGTGTGTAGAACTGATGGAGGAAGAATGAGAGAAGAGTGAACATACTTTAGAAAAGAGAAGGGGGTCCAAGAAGCCCACTTCCTAAGGATTGATGAACTGCATGAATAACTATCACAAAGATCCATGGGGTAAAGGCAATGGGCAAACTCATCAGGAGCGAGCTGCTCGATGAAAGTTCAAGAATAGAAAGAAAGGATGAAAGATTGAGGAAGCTCAAAATTCGTGTTTTTAGTGGTGGGTTAACTGTGTGGAATGGTACTTTGAGTTGAAAGGGGTGTTAGAAGAAGAAAGATTGCAAGCAGTAATGGTAGCCATAGAAGGGAAGGTGCTTTCTTGGTTCCAATTGTGGGAGTTAGCGGCAACAAACCCTTCTTGGGTAGATTGTAGAGGAGTTGTGTTCCGTAGGTTCTAGCCATCAATGTCACAAATTCCATATGAAGTCCTTTTGGGTAATAGTTTAAATAAACATTTGTATTGTTTAGTTTGATTTATTTGTCCTCCTTCTTGTCCTACTACTTCTGTTATACCTCTTGCTCCTTCTTTATCTACTTCCTTTCCTACGCCTCTTTCTTCTTCAAATTCCCAATCCTCCCTGATAATAGTCCTCGCAATCCTCCTACCACTTAGACTTCAAATCAGTCATAAGTTCCTTCTCAAGCTTCTTCTCCTATTCTTCATAATATTGTTCTTAGCAGTAACTCCCCAAATGTCTCAGCCTCCTCCCCGTCTTTGAGTCCTCCTCACTCTAACTTTCTATCTCTCTTTTCTACTTTCTCACACTTTCCCACTTTTTCTCTGATGGTATTAGAGCTTTCTTTCTGAGGGCTTGATCCATCTTGTCCATCTATGTATTTTGCTATAACACCTTTTGTGATGGAGAACAAGACATCGTCGCTCTTTGAGCATCAGATCTCAGTGAAGCTTACAGTTTTGAAAATCTCATGATGTGCATCGCTTTCTTGTCAATCCTAGGTTTCCACCACGATTTGTGTTCGAGGAGGATCATGTTAATCAACAAGTCAATTCTGCATATTCAGAATGGGAACGACAAGATCAATCACTTATCTCCTGCTTCAAATGACACTCTCAGAACAAATCGTTCATAAAATCCTTGGAGTAGTTCACTCATACAAAGCATGGGAGAAGATCTCAAACAATTTCATGGTGTGATGCAAGCTAGGGCTCGACAATTGTGTTTAGATCTTCTAAGCATTCACAAAGGAGGACAAACAATTGCATAATACCTCCTCAAAGCTAGATCTCTCGCAGATTCTTTACTAGCAATCAGTGATCCAATCTCTGATAAAAAATTGATCGATCTGGTGCTTGATGGTTTGCCAGATGAATTCGATCCATTCGTAACTATTGTTCATTGGCAAAAGAACATTGTTTCTCTTGAAGATCTTGAACTAGAATTGCTAGCACAAAAAATGAGGTTAGAAGAACATTGTAATGTCCCAATCACTTATGCTATGTCGGTGAATGTTACACATTCATCTTCTTCCCAAAAACAGAGTGCAACCTCCTCTTCTTCTTCTTTGGTCTTTTGCGTCTCTGATAGCCTTTGTTTTTGGGTACCTCTAAACAGAGCAATCAATGTCTTGCACAAGCTGAGAAACTAGGCTCTTTGTTAGCCTATGCTTTTATTGCTCAAGCATAGAGCGCTCAAGGTAATACAAAAACCACACCTGTGGTGGTTTACGAGGACGTGGAAGTTTGGACGTGGTCCTCGAGGCAGAGGGCGTGGAAATGCAAGATCTTCTTCCTCTCTACAATGCCAACTCTGCCGCAATGGCATGAAGTACATGTTTAATAAAAACTTATCCTTCCATCTTCCCCTGTGCAGGAATCAATGCGAACATAACCACCTCTCAAGTCTTCTAGTCAAAGACTAGAAAAGAAGATTTGTATATTATTGAATTGTACAATATTTGTACAAGAGTTTTTTATTTAAAGAGACTAAAAAACCTAATGGGATAAGCCCAAATACACTTATAGAGTTTTCTAACTATTGCAAAATAATAATAAAATAATTCTAATATTTACAATACTCCCCTCAAGCTGAGGAATGGATATTTATCATTCCCAGCTTGATTGTAAGTTCTTGAAATCTATTGGTTAAGACATCAGCCAATTGACGACCAGAAGGAATATATGGAGTAGTGATCAGTCCACTGTCTAATTTCTCTTTAATGAAGTGGCGATCAATCTCAATATGTTTGGTTCGATCGGTTCGATCGTGTTGAACTGGATTGTGGGCTATACAGATAGCTGACTTGTTATCACAAAGTAACTTCATAGATCCTTCATATCTCACCTTGAGATCATCTAGAATGATTTTCAGCCATAATAACTCACAGATACCTTGAGCCATAGCTCGAAATTCTGCTTCTGCACTTGATCTAGCAATCACATTTTGCTTTTTACTTCTCCATGTTATAAGATTTCCACAGAGAAACATACAATAGTCCGAAGTAGACCGTCGGTCAGTGACAGATCCAACATAATCAGCGTCTGTATAAACTTCTAAGGATAAGTTTCCTCCTCTTTGGAGCAATAGTCCTCTACCTGGTGTGCCTTTCAGATATTAGAGAATCCTGTCCACAGCTCGAAAGTGTTTCTCCCTCGGATCATGCATAAATTGACTAACAACACTAACTGCATAAGCTAGATCAGGTCTAGTATGAGCTAGATATATCAATCTGCCCACTATTTGTTGATATTGTCCTTTGTTAACTGGAGAGCTCTCATTTCCACTTCCTCTAAGGATTAGTTTGATATTTTCCTCTTATTTCTACATAAAACTCCTAAATTCTGGTCCAATTCTATCACATTTTGTAATTATTAGTGTAAACAGAAAACAGAAAACAGAAACAAAACATTTCGTTAAACCAAACGCCCTAAACTTTCTTGTTTCCTTGTGTCAAAATTTGGTACTTTATGATTTTCCTTTCTTAGATAGGTGTGTTGTAAAGAACCAATTCAACCAAAAAGCTTAAGTTGTTGGGGAGGTTACATTTAATGATTTTATATTTCTCTAACATGCCTCCTCACACAAGAGCTCATTGAGCTTACAAGGTGGATGATGTATCAGACCCAACCTATCTGTGCTAAGAAGCTCCACAATAATTAATTATTTTTATTAATAGAAAATAGGGGGCGGTAAGAATCGAATTTGTGACTACTTGGTCACTTAGGCTCTGATACCATGTAAATAATCATTTCAATCCAAAAGTTTAAGCTGATGGGTGGTGTTATATTAATGGTTTTATATATCTCTAACATGCTTGGAAAGAAGGATTATATTATTAAATTGTATATTCAACTGTACATAGTATTCTATATTTAAAGATACTGAATGACATATTGAGTTAAGCACAAAAAAGATTCTAGAGTAACATAGAATAAATGAATAAATAAAATAATAGTAGAATTATTATTTACAACACTCCCCCTCAAGCTGAGGAATATGTATTTATCATTCCCAGCTTACTAGTAAGTTCTTGAAATTTATCTAGGGGAAGTCCTTTTGTCAAAATATCAGCTAATTGACGCCCTGAGGGAATGTATGGAGTGAAAATTAACCCGCTATCAAGTTTCTCTTTAATGAAATGGCGGTCGACCTCAATATGCTTAGTCCGATTATGTTGAACTGGAATATGAGCTATACAAATAACAGACTTATTATCATATAGCAACTTCATATGACCTTAACATCTTATTTTGAGATCATCAAGTATAATAACTCACAAATGCCTTGAGCCATGGCACGAAATTCAGCCTCTGCCCTTGACCTGACAACCATATCTTGTTTCTTACTCCTCCACGTCACTGAGTTTCCACAAAGAAATATACAATAACCAGTGGTAGATCAGCGGTCAGTCACAACATTATAATCGGATCAGTATAAACTTCTAAAGAAAGATTGCCATCACGCCGAAATAACAGTCATTTACCAGGAGTGGCTTTAAGATATTGAAGAATTCTCTCCATTGCCTGCATGTGTTTTTCTTTTGGATTATGCATGAATTGACTGACAATACTAACAACATAAGCTAGGTCTGGTCTAGTATAAGCCAAATATATCAAGCGTCCAATTATCCGTTGATATTGTCCTTTATCAATTGGAGAACTCTCCTCTTCATGACCCATCTTGTGATTCTGCTCAATAGGAGTAATAGAGTGTTTACACCCAAGTTTTCCTGCTTCTTGAAGAAGATCAAGACATTTCCCCTGACTGATAAAAATTCCTTCCTTTGAACGAGCTATCTCTATCCCTAGGAAATATCTCAATCACCCGAAGTCTTCAATTTCAAATTCAAAGTCTAGTTGTGCTTGGAGAACATGTCTCTCCATGATATCATCACTTGTTATAATGATATCATCAAAATACACAAGGAGTACAATGAGCTTCCCATCTTGGGAGTGCTTAAAGAAAAGTGTGTGGTCTCTTTGACTTTGTTTGTACCTATGATGCACCGTCACTTCAAAAACCCTGACGTGTTGTGTCCAACACTTCCTGACACTTCCCGACCCTCCTACACACGTTACAGAGACTCAAAAAATGATTCAAAGGTTGCGTTGCGTTTTTTGTTCCAACTATTTGATTCGTTGGATACGATTATCATTTTATTCAGTTTAATATAAATATTTGAGATATCTTATGTTTATTTAAAAAATTGTTGGGTATTATAAATTTAACTTCATTTTTTTGTTAATTATTGAATATTAAATGTAATATACACTATATAAATAAAAAATATTATTTAATATCAAAATGTGTCCTAACCTGTCGAAATCTAACATTTTTTAAAATTAATGTGTCAGAGTATCGTGTTGTGTCTTATTCCGTGTCCAGCGTCGGTGCAACATAGGTTTGTACCCCTAAGGTCATCATTACGTTAGTAAATTTGCCAAACCAAGCACGGGGAGACCACTTCAGTTCATACAATGCATTTTTTAACCTAAAAACTTTATTTTCTCCATCCATAGAGTCAAAACTAGGCGGGATTTCCATGTAAATCTCTTCTTCTAACTCACCATTAAGGATAACATTATTCATATCAAATTTATTTATATCCCAATTGGAATGGGCAACAAGGGACAACAAGGCTCTCACAGTATTCATCTTTGCAACGGCGTCAAAAGTTTCTTCATAATCAATACCATAGGTTTGAGTGTAATCCTTGACGACTAATTGAGCCTTATATCTCTCATGAGTATCATCAGAATTATACTTTAGGACATAGTTAAATGTAAAAGAATACGTTATGTATTGATCTGTGTCAGGGAGTTACAATATATAGAGACCCTAATGGGCTTAAGTGTAAGGCCCAAACCTAATCCAAACCTAATCCTAATACAGTCAGACTATTTACGGATAAGACAGAATCCAATCATATCTAATCAAATCTAATCATATCATATCTAATATTCTAACACTCCCCCTCAAGCTGGTGCGTATATATTATGAGCACCAAGCTTGTTACAAATGTATTCAACCCGAGGACCTCTAAGAGCTTTAGTGAAAACATCTGGTAGTTGATTAGACGAGTTTGACAAAAGCTGTCTTGATTTCTCCTGACTGAATCTTTTCCCGAATGAAGTGACAATCAATCTCTATATGTTTGGTCCTCTCATGAAAAACAGGATTAGAGGATATATGTAGCGCAGCTTGATTATCACAGATGAGTGTCATGGGTTGTTTCTGTTCACAAAGATGAAGCTCCTGAATCAACTGCTTTAGTCAAACGCCTGAACAGCAGAACTGAAGCGACTGAACCATGCTCGAGGAGACTGCTTGAGACCATATAAGGATTTCCGAAGACGACACACCTTTCCAGACTCCCCCTGAGCAACATAACCAGGTGGTTGCTCCATGTAAACTTCTTCTTGTAAATCACCATGAAGAAAGACATTTTTGATGTCAAGTTGAAGGAGTGGCCAGTGACGAACAACAGCAAGAGCAAGAAATAGGCGGACGGACGCCATCTTAGCGACTGGAGAGAATGTATCGCTATAATCAAGGCCAAAGATTTGAGTAAAACCCTTGGCAACTAGGCGTGCCTTGAGACGATCAACATGGCCATCAGGTCTAACTTTTACAGTAAACACCCAGCGACAACCAACTATAGACTTCTCTGGAGGAGCAGAAACAAGGTCCCAAGTGCCATTGGTATGAAGTGCGGTCATCTCATCAAGCATAGCTTGGCGCCATCCTGGATGGGAAAGTGCTTCACCTGTGGTCTTAGGAATAGAAACAGAAGAAAGACTAGAAACAAAGGTGAAATGAGGAGGAGAAAGGCGATCATAGCTCAAGAAGGTATAAAGAGGATAAGGGTTACGAGTAGTACGTGTACCTTTTCTTTGAGCAATGGGAAGAGCCTCTGGTGAAGGATCCGGAGGGGAAGAATCAACTGCAGCGGGCAATGAGTCAGCAGGGGTCGAGTCGACTGGAGGTACTGTCTTACGACGCTGATAAGTGAGAAGTGGACGGTCCTCAGGTACTGGAGCAATAGGTGATTGCTTATCTGGAGTAGAAGCACCTGCATCTGGCAAAGACAAGTCAAGAAAAGGAATAGGAAGAACATGATCAACCTATGACAATGGAGATGAGATAGAATTAAAGGGTTGTTGATCAAAAAAGGTGACATCCGCGGAAACTAAGTAACGCTTGAGGTCAGGAGAGTAACAACGATAACCCTTTTGAAGACGAGAATAACCAAGAAAAATGCATTTAAAGGCTTTGGATGTTAACTTATCCTTACCAGGAGTGAGATCATGAACAAAACAGGTATAACCAAAAACATGTGGGGATAGAGAAAGAGAGGAACATCTGGAAACAATAAGTTATGAGGAATATCATTATTAAGCACAGATGAAGGCATGCGGTTGATGAGAAAGCAAGAAGCAAGGACTGCATCAGCCCAGAAGTGAAGAGGAACATGCATGTGAATAAGAAGAGTCCTGGCAATCTCAATGAGATGTTTATTCTTACGTTCAGCTACTCCATTTTGTTGTGGAGTGTGATGACAAGTGGTTTGGTGTAAAGTACCCTGTGTGGCTAAGAAATGAGAAAAGTCAACAGAAACATACTCCTTAGCATTATCACTACGTAAAATACGAATAGAAGCACCAAATTGAGTATGAATTTCAGCAGAAAACTTTTGATAAATAGAAAACAACTCAGAACGGTTTTTCATTAAATAATTCCAAGTACAACGGGAGAAATCATCAATAAAGGTGACAAAATACCGAAAACCTAAAATAGACACACTACGACTAGGACCCCAAACATCTGAATGAATAATTGAAAAAGGAGCATCAGCTCGTTTATTGACTCGATTAGCAAAGGAGGAGCGTATGTGCTTTCCTTGCTGACATGACTGACAATCTAAAGTTTGAAGACCGGATAAAAGAGGAACCATCTTCTGCAATTTCGCAAGACTAGGATGCCCGAGACGACTGTGGATGAGCTGTGGAGATTCTGTGAGAGAACAAGCAACTGAAGGACTCGGCACATCAAGGTAGAACAGACCCCGTGACTCACGGCCCACTCCAATCATCTTCCCCGTACCCGGGTCCTGCACAGAAACAGAATGGTTTGAGAATGTGACAATACAATTAAGAGAATTGATCAATTTACTAACCGATATTAAATTATAAGGGATGTGAGGAATGTAATAGACAGATGTCAAGGTCAATGAGGAGGTTGGACAGATTTGTCCAATCCCATGAACGGGGGCCTTAGTTCCATCAGCAAGAGTAAAAGAGGGTAAATTATTAGAATATGTAAGGGAAGAAAAGAGTTCCTTATTACCACAGAGGTGATCAGTAGCACCTGAGTCAAATATCATAGGACCAAGTGATGCAGAATGAGAAACACAAGCAACAGGATTACCAGTTTCTGAAGCAGATGCCTGAGATTGAGGAGAGGACTTCCTGAGAAGGGCCTGGAATGCTGCATATTCTTCAAAGGAGAGAGAGACTGAACCATTAGAAGCAGTATCCGATTGAGCTACATTAGCAGCAAAAGAAGGTCGCATGTGAGGATACTTTGTGTAGCAGCGTTCCTCATAATGACCAAGTTGCTGACAGTAATGACAACGAGGTCGCTGACCACGTCCAACTGGACCTCCTGGGCCACGACCTCCTGGGCTACGTCCTCCTGGGCCTCCTGGGCCCCGACCTCCTGGGCCTCTACCACGACCACGTCCACCTCCAATATGCCCGCGAAAATCAGTACGGGAAACTAGAGCAGTAGAATCAACAGCAGAAGACGATGCAGGAGCAGATTTCTTATTCAAATTCAGAAGACGCTGATACGTCATGGATAGATCAGGCTCCCCACTAGTCAAGATCGTATCACGAACATTATCATATTCTTCGGGAAGGCCAGAAAGTGTGGCAACCATAAAGAGACGTTCCACCTGTTTCCGATATGCAGTAGCATCAGTAGGGTAAGGCAGCATATCCAAATATGCCTGCATTAAAGAGCGACTCTTGCCAATATATGTCTCCATCTGAATGTCGGATGATTTGCTCAATTCCATAAACTGAGAGATGATGAAATAGAGCTGCTGAACATCATTAGTGTAGAGGTTTTTTGCTTCCTCCCACACTTCAGTGCAAGTTTGAAATGAATAAAAGATATCCAAGACAATCGGATCAATGGATTGCCAGAGGATACTCAGAAGCTGGTTGTCAATCTTTTCCCAATCAGACTTGTCCTCCTTAGGGACATCAGTAGACTTAGTTGTGAGATGGTTCCCATATCCTTGTCCAAAGAACCAAACTCGAACAGAGGTGGCCCAGTTCTTGTAATTAACAGATCCCTTCAATTTTGAAGAGGTAATGGACCCAATATTGGTAGAGATGATATTGGGAGAATTTCTCAGAGGAGGAGATGGAGACTTGACCTCCGAATGAATTGGAGGGTTTGCTGCCATAGTATCAAATCACAAAGATACAAACCGAATAAAAAGAAACGAATCTGATCACCAATCAAGAAGAGGTGCGCACAAAAAGTCAGACCCACAAAGAACCAACCACTGATCCAGAAAGAGGAGGAGAAGACGAGCTTCTCTGTCCAAGACCGGCCGGAAAAAGCCGCCAGAATAGTGCTCACGCGCCGGCAGAAGGTGGCGCGTGAAGCCCACGCGCAGAGAAGACTGGAGGCGCGTGAGAGCACGTGACAACTCCGATGGTGGCCGGACTTCCACAGAGCAGGTCGCCGGGAGGAGAGGGTTCTGTTCGCGTTCGTTCCAGACTGAAAACTCGCCCGAAAAGTACTCCGGCAGCCTGAACAGTGGCTGACGGTGGCTGATGGTGCTCCGGTGACTGTTTGGGGATGTGGACACGTGCAGAAGATGCCTGGAGAGGACTTACAACCCTTGATGTCTTACCGGAAGGACGCACAGCAAAGAATAGATGACTCCTAAGCAGTGGGCTTAGGTTTTAAAGTGAAGAACAAGATTTCTAAGCGGAAGCGAGGGTTCCCAGAACGAAATAGCTCTGATACCAAGTTAAATGTAAAAGAATACGTGATGTATTGATTTGTGTCAGGGAGTTACAATATATAGAGACCCTATGGCTTAAGTGCAAGGCCCAAACCTAATCCAAACCTAATCCTAATACAGTCAGAATACAGTCAGACTATTTACGGATAAGACAGAATCCAATCATATCTAATCAAATCCAATCATATCATATCTAATATTCTAACAGACATAAACCCATTTGCACCTTAATGTTTTTTTCCCGTTAGGTTTATTAACACCCTCCTATGTTTTATTTTTCTCTAAGGAATTTATCTCTTCTTGCATGGCTTGAATCCAATTCTTATTTTTTAATGCTTGATCAACTGATTTTTGGATTGAGATAGAATATAGTGCTGAAACAAAGCTTTTGTGTTGCACAAAAAGGTTAGTAGAAAAGACAAAATGAGAGATAAGGTGTTGGGTACAAGATCTTTTTCCTTTTCTTAGGGCAATGGATAAGCTATTAGAAGCAATAGGTAAGTCATTAGAGGCAATAATATTAGGTTCGGAAACATGAGATTTTTTTGGTCAAGCAGTATGGGTTGTTTCCTCCTGTGATATACCAAATCAGGTGTCAAAATCTTCCATATCTCGTGTATTTGAAGGATCTGACACAAGAGGGACAAGAGAGAGAGATGTAGGAGTAGACAGGGAAGATATAGACTCACAAAAGGAAGGGGATGAATCTGCTGAAGAACTACTCTCCCCCTAAAGATGAGGACTTTGGAAAAAAGACTCAGATTCATGAAAGGTGACATCCATAGAGATAAAAAAATTTCTGACTGGGAGGATGATGACATTTGTAGCCTCTCTGATCAGGGGCATAACCAAGGAAGACAAACTTAAGAGCCTTAGGATCCAACTTACTGCCATGTTGTTTATGAACATGGATAAAGACAACACACCCAAACACTCATGGCTGAAGACTCTGTATAGTGGGAACAGAGGGACAAAATGAAGTCATTGAGTGAATATGATTTACATTGTTAAGGACTCTAGAGGGTAAGTAGTTGATTAAAAAAGCTACAGTGAGAATGGCATCTCCCCAGTAGCAATTGGGTACATGCGTATGAAAAAGTAAGGCATAAGCAACTTCAAGAAGATGACGATTCTTCCTCTCAGCAACCCCATTTTGCTGAGGGATTTTCACACAAGTAGGTTCATGAATCATGCCCTGATCTTGGATGAATTGAGAAAGACGCTGATTGACATATTCTGTACTATTGCGGACCTTAGTCTTTTAATTCTTTTACAAAATTGGGTCTCAATCTTTTTATAAAATTGAAAGAATAACTGTGGTACCTCAGACTTCTCATGCATTAAGTAAATTCATGGTACTCGAATACAATCATCAATAAAAGAAACAAAAATATTAGGGACTTTAGAAGTACCCCAAACATTATAATGAATAAGATAAAAATGTTTAACACCTTTAATGGTACTAGAAGGAAATGATACACGACGGTGTTTAACAAACTCACAAACATCACAAAGAAAAAATCAACAAATTTAGACAAAAATAATGATGGAAATAAAGACTTAAGCAAACAAAATGGAGGAATCCCAAAACATTTATGATGAAGCCTAATCAAATAGTCAGCAACTAACTGGGAACGAGTCAACAAAGTGTGATACTTAACAAACTCTGCAGAAGATTCTGGGATAAGATAGTACAGCTCACCTTGCTCTTTAGCACCCCGAATCGTCTTCCCAGTGGCAAGATCCTGAAAAACACATTGAGTATGAAAGAAGGTTACAATGCAATTCAAATCTTTGGTAATTTTATGGATAAAATGAAGATCAGTAGAGAGTTTGGAAACATGAACAACATTTTGGAGATGCAAGGAAGGCTTTAAGTATATGTTACCAGAATCTGCAACTAATGTATGTGAGCCATCAAATACGGGTATTGTATGGGTGCCAACAATAGGGTTATAAGAAAGAAAAGAGTCAGCATAACAAGCCTAGTGATCAGTAGCACCTGCATCGATAATCCCAGAATGTTTAAAACTAGTACAAGAAGCAAGAAAAGAATGAGTAGTGGAGATCATACCAGTCATAACTAAAGCACTACTACCAGATGACTTACTTAGAGAATCAAGCATAGTCCGAATCTGGTCCAACTTATTTCGGCGAATAGAATTAAATTCCAAAGATGCAGGTTGGACCTCGTTAGGTGTAGTAGCCACATCAGAGGAAACCAAATGAGCTTGACCACGCATACACCCCATCATTTCGAAGACATTTTGCTTCCCATTGAGGCGAAAGTATAGATTCTTGATATGACCTCCCTTTTTACAATAGGAACACCTGCGATCATCTTTCTTGGATTTAGAAGATGCACCATCAACAGATTTGGTAAAGGAATCGCCTTGCGAAGAGCCATCTTTTTTTGTTGAGATCATAGCAGATCCATCAATGGGTTTAGAAACAACATCCACCTCAAAGGATGATAGCATGACAGACCTATCTGATGTGTTAGGGTGCATTATAACTCCCTAACGAGTCTCCTTACTCCGAACAATATTAAAAACAGCAGAGAGGGATGGTAATGTGTCTTTGCCAATTATCTGAACCCGAATATGATCATATTCGAAATTCAACACGGCAAGAAAATAAAAATTACGCTTTTTTTCTACCTCATTGGCTAAGGAAGTAGCATCCGCATTACATTGCATCTACAAACTCTGAAATTGGTTGAACTCAGTCCATAACTCCTTCTTAACACCATCCATAATATGCTGTCATAGATAAGGAACCCTGTTTAGTAGAAAAATTTTTATTGCGCAATTCATAGCGTGCAGCCATATGTTGTGTCAAAGAATAGGTTGAGCGGTTAGTTTCCCAAATCTCGCTAGTAGAAGACAAAAACATACAGAGACGACCCACTTCAGGAGTCACTGAGTTCCTTAACCAAGTCATGATAAGGGAATCCTCATTATCCCAGCAAACTTAGGATCAGTGGTGGCAAGAGCAGGGCCATCAAGATGAGCAATCTTATTGTGGCTCTTGATGGTAGTGCGAATAAGCTGAGACCATGACAAGTAATTTGACCCATCAAGCCGATAACTCTAATGAAGAGTAGGAAGATCATATTTGTGACCAAGTAGGGTATGAACAGACTGAGTTAAAGGCTGGGTAACAATCGAACTACCATCGGAATCTGCTATAATGCTGATGTAAAAGCAACCTCAAAGGAACAAATTAGTCTAAAAAAGAATATGAACAAGTGATGAAAAATTACCTCAAAGGTATCTGGAGAGTTCAAATAGAAGCAGAATTGTCAAGTTTGCCAAAAAGAACAAAAAAAAGGCCAACAAAACTGCGACTTGAGGCAAAAAAATGCACAACCAAACGATGTTTGATTGGAAAACCAAGCACAGATCCAGAAAGTGCAAGAAGGGACAAGCAGAACAACAGTGGTCTGAGGCAAAAACTCGCCGTCACGCGTTGGTGAGGTTGTCGGCGCGTGGGCGTCACATTCAGAGGTGAAGGTGGCACTTGAGAGCGTGTGGAGGGTCGGTCAGAGCTGGGCCTTTCACGGCGGGTTCGTCCGGCGGTCGCGATCCTGTCTATGGCTGTTTGGAGTTCAAAAGTCATCAGAACAGTACTGTATCGATGAGAATAGGTGTGGGTTTTTGGAGCTTCTTTGCTCGTCTTCTTTCTAGGAAACTTCCGTAGAATGATAGATATGAGAAAAATGAGTCAAGCAGTGGTCCTCTCGGTGCAAATAGGTCCCTGGAAATTTTCCGGTGGCGGCGAGAGGCAAAAAATTAGGGTTCTGCTGTAAAGGCGGCAATCATGGATGCAAAGCCTTTAGAGTTGAGAGCTCTAATACCAATTTGAAAAGAAAGATTATATTATTGAATTGTATATTTAATTGTATAAAGGGTTCTCTATTTAAAGAGATTGAATGACCTATTGGGCTAAGCCCAAAGAAGATTCTAGAGTAACCTAGAATAAATTAATAAATAAAATAATAGTAAAATTATTATTTACAACATGTGTATGTATTTATACGCTGGTAGTATCTAACTTCAAGTGATAATCTTTATCTAGGAAAGAGGTGTTAATCATCCAAATTTATTTTGGTAGAGGAGTTTAAATGTGATTCACTGTCTTCATAAAAAGAAAAATAAGGTGCCCGGTCTTTTTAATAGCGATAATTTTCCACTTTTTGTAAAATATTTTAGCAACCTTTTTAAATTGGTTGGACTACGTTCACTGATAGTGTGAAACTCTTTATACTGTTAGTGGATCATAATAAATCCAAAAAAGAAAAAATATAAGCTGTCTAATTTTAAACTCTTTTATATTGTTCAATATTCATCTCTGAATTAATTATTTTTGGGTTACCTTTAAAATTTCTGACTGGCCAAAGAAAAAGGAACTCTCTGATTTGTGTTAAATGTTATGTTCTTTTAATAATTTCTTAATGCGTTTATATTTCATGCATTCCTCATGATTTTCCTATTTACACTTCTACTTTTCACAAGGGAGTGGAATTCCGAAGGTTGTAAATCTTGAAGTGCATGGGGAACTGGTAGAGGGAAGTATCATCAGGGGTTGTGCTAAGGTTGCATGGTGCGGTGGGACTCCAGGAAAAGGTGTTGCTAGGTGAGATGACATTCCTTAAATTTGTATATCTGTCTGTTTGCATCGTGTGTATACTACAAAATATATTTTGTTCAAAATATTGTGTAATATAACTACACCATTTGTTTTGTCTCCTTTATTACTTTAGCTGGCTGCGGAGAAAGTGGAACAGTAGTCCTGTGGTCATTGTGGGGGCTGAGGATGAGGAGTATCGTCTAACCATTGATGATGTTGATTCAAGTTTAGTTTTTATGTACACACCAGTCACAGAAGAAGGTGCCAAAGGAGAACCTCAATATAAATATACAGACTTTGTAAGAGCTGGTAAGCAGTGACTTTTGTCCATTTTTATCTTCTTTACTTTTCTTCTATCTCCTTTTGGAATTTGCTTGATAGCCTTTGCCAGAATACTAGTCTAAATTCATCATCGTATTTAGCATTTGTTAGAATATATGGTCGACAATATCTATGATGATTGCTCATGGTTGGTGAGTTATTTGGCTTTAAGTTCGCCATTGTTTAGTTCATTAGTTCCTTGATTGAATTGATTATAGTTGCATTATGGATGGATACAGCCTAGAGACACACAAGTTATCCCATGTTAGAGATATATGCCACGTGTGGAAATATGGCAATGATTAAAAATTTGAGAAGTGTGATCATGGAGTCACCAGTATTCTTGAACTACTTCTTATGCTACAGTCTAACTGTTCTTTGATTGTCATTTTTTGTCATATGGCAGCTCCTCCGTCAGTCAGTAATGTTAGAATAGTTGGAGATGCTGTCGAAGGAGGTACCATAAAAGGAGTTGGTGATTATTTTGGTGGACGGGAGGGTCCCAGCAGGTTTGAATGGTTAAGGGAGAACAGGGATGATGGGTCAGTATTCTCTTCATAATGCTTAACTGAAGGGCATGGGAGTATTATGTTAAAAAATAAAGTCTCTATTCTAGTCTGGTGATTTGTGCTTTTGCAAATTGGAAAGTGAATTGTTGCATTCATTACAATGTTGGGGATAGTTCCTGCCTTTATTTTCTTTATTTTCTTTTATACCCTTATTTTGCTTTACTAAGCTCTTTGCTCTTGGTTCATTGTGGCAAATCTATGCAGACTCTTTCTGTTAGTATCAGCTGGTACATCTGAGTATTCCTTGACCAAAGAGGATGTTGGTTGTTCTTTGGTTTTTGTTTACATACCTATTAATTTTGAAGGTTTGGTAACTGGGCTTAATATGATCAGTGTATCCTTTGCTTTTACCTTTCACATCCTTCTGTAAAATATTCGTTGGTATATCTTTCAGGTCAGGAAGGAAAATCTTTGTCAGTAATGTCTCCTGTTGTTAAACAAGGTATCTTAATATTTATTAGCAATGTCTCTTCTACTTACGATCTTCTGTTTTCTCTGTCACTGCCATTATATTATACTCTTAGTAGTGGCAGGTGGCATTTGGTTGTAAGTGGCATGGCGGGCTATATATTGATTATTGGAATCCTATATGGTATAAAATTCTTTGTCATGATGTATCAATTTCTCTTTCTTAGAGGAATAAATCCATTGCTAGGCCTCCATATTACGACCTAAGCTTTAAGGAGAATTGGTCTTTGACATTATGTCAAAGTCTCTATGGATAGTGGTCAAGAGTTCGGTCCTTGCTCTCCCAATCTTAAATATCAGCACAAGGAGGGGGCTTGTGAATTGTCCACGTATCAAGCCCATATGACTTTTACTTGAGAGGGTGTTTTGGAGATATAAAATCTTCTTGAGCCTCCACCTAACAACATAAGCTTTTGAGATAGTTGGTCTTTGGCCCTCTTGACATTATTTTATGATAGGATAGTTATTCTTCTTCTCTTGCTTTGATTGCAGCATATTGACTTGCATTTTTATTTAATCCTTCTACTATAAGGGATTATTTAATAATTATTTAATCCACCTTTACTTTTGGCATTCTGAAAATAATCTATAGTTGAAAAAAGAGATAATCTTATTGATAAAATTGTATGTTACATCTGTACAATTGCTCTCTATTTAAAGAGACTAAATAATCTAATGGGCTAGGCGCGAAGAAGATTCTAGAATGGAAATAAACAAATACAATTATTTATAACACTCCCCCTCAAGTTGAGGAATAGATATTTATCATTCCCAGCTTTCTAGTAAGCTCTTGAAACCTTTCTAAGGGAAGTCCCTTTGTTAGAATATCAGCTAATTGACGTCCAGAAGGGATGTATGGAGTGGCGATCAACCCACTAATAAGCTTCTCTTTGATAAAATGGTTGTCGATTTCAATGTGCTTAGTCCGATCATGTTGAACTGATTACGAGCTATACAAATGGCGGACTTATTATCACAAAACAGTTTCATAGGTCCTTCACATTAAGATCACCATGTATAATTCTTAACCACAATAATTCACAAATTGAGCCATAGCTTGAAATTCAGCCTTAGCACTCGACCTGGCAACCGCGTCCTGCTTCTTACTCTTCCATGTCACTAGGTTACCACAAAGAAACATACAATAACCAGTGGTAGATTGACGATCAGTTACAGATCTAGCATAATCTGCATCGCTATAAACTTTTAAAGAGATTGCCATAACGCCGGAACAACAGTCCTTTACCAGGACTGACTTTAAGATACTGAAAAATTCTCTCCACTGCCTGCATGTGTGTTTCGTTTGGATTATGCATGAACTGACTTGCACTACTGACAACATAAGCAACATCTGGTCTACTATGAGCCAAATATATCAGTCTCCCAACTAACAGCTGATATTATCCTTTATCAACTGGAGGACTCTCCTCTTCATAAACCATATTGTGATTCTACCCAATAGGAGTACTAGAGGGTTTACACCGAAGTTTTCTCGCTTCTTTAAGAAGATCAAGAACATATTTCCTCTGCCTGATAAAAATTCTCTCCTTTGAATGAGCTACCTCTATCCCTAGGAAATATTTCAATCTCCCAAAATCTTTAATTTCAAACTTAGAGGCTAGCCGTGCTTGTAGAAAATATTTCTCCGCAATATCATCACCTGTCATAATAATATCATCAACATATACAAGGAGCACAGTTAGCTTCCCATCCTTGGAGTGCTTGAAGAATAGTGTGTGATCTCTTTGAGTATGTTTATATCCTAAGGCCAGCATAACCTTAGTAAATCTCCCAAACCATGCACGAGAAGACTGTTTCAATCCATAGAAGGCATTTTTTAACTTGCAAACTTTATTTCCTCCATCCATGCCTTAGGTTTTAGTGTAACCTTGGCAACTAACCGAGCCTTATATCTCTCAAGAGTACGATCAGAATTATATTTCAAGGCATAAACCCATCTGCACCCTACTGCTTTCTTTCTATCAGGTCTATCAACAACCTCCCATGTTTTATTTTTCTCCAAGGCATTCATCTCATCTTACATGGCTCGAGCCCAATTCTCATCTTTTAAAGTTTCATATACTGATTTTGGGATTAAGATAGAATCTAGTGTTGAAATAAAGCTTTTGTGCTGCACAGAAAGGTTAATAGAAGAGACAAAATGAGAGATAAGGTGTTGGGTATAAGATCTTTTCCCTTTTCTTAAGGCAATAGGTAAGTTATCGGAGGTACTGGGTAAGTTATCGTAAGCAACAGGCAAATCCTTAGAGGCAACAATATTAGGTTTTGAAACAGGAGAAGTAATATATTAGGATCAGAAACAAGAGATTCAGGACTTACCAGTGGTTCAGACGATTGAGGTTGCTGGTGAAACAGTGTGGGCTTCTTTCTCCTATGATATACCAACTCAGGTGTCACAATCCTCCGTATTTCCGGTGTATCAGATGGGTCAGACACAGAAGAATCAGAAACAGGAGGAAGAGGTGTAGGAGAAGACAGGGAAGGTCCAGAGTCAAAGATAGAAGGTGATGAATCTACTGAAGAACTTCTCTCCCCCTGAAGATGAGGACTTCATGAAATGTGACATCCATTGAGACAGAATTTTCGACTAGCAGGATGATAAAACTTGTATCCTTTCTTATCAGGGGCATAACCAAGGAAGATACATTTGAGAGCCCTAGGATCCAACTTACTGCCAAAATGTTTATGAACGTGGACCAAGACAACACATCCAAACACTCGTGACTGAAGACTCTGCATAGAGGAAACAGAGGGAAAGAATGAAGTCATTGAGTGAATAAGACTTACATTGTCAAGGACCTGAGAGGGCAAGCAGTTGATTAAGAAAGCTGTAGTAAGAATGGCATCTCCCTAGTAGCACTTGGGTACATGATTTTGAAAAAATAAGGCACGAGCAACTTCAAGAAGATGACGGTTCTTCCTCTCAGCAACTCCATTTTGTTGAGGGGTGTCCACACAAGTAAGTTCATGAATCATGCCCTGATCTTGGATGAAATTGGAAAGACGTTGATTGACATATTCGGTACCATTGTCAGACCTAAGTCTTTTACTAAATTGGGTCTCAATCATTTTATAATATCAAAAGAATAACTGTGGTACGTCAGGTTTTTCATGCATTAAATAAACCTAAGTTACACGATTGCAATAATCAATGAAAGAAACAAATCATTTATTACTAGAAGCTTGAGGAACTTTAGAAGGACCCCAAACAACAGAATGAACAAGATGAAAAGGCTAAACACTTTTAATGGTACTAGAAGGAAAAGAGACACGATGGTGTTTAGCAAACTCACAAACATGACAATGAAAATGTAACATCTCGGGCGCTGACGAAGGCGGGGAGTGATTGCTAGTGCGAAAGGGCACAGACAAGGAGCGACTCTTGACAGGCTTCCAGCGAGGTTACATGAATGAATCGAATCAACACCCGAAAGAGAGAGATTCCAAAGACTGTGCAAGTATGAGACTGCACAGTTGTGGATAACTTATAAGAATTAATTGATACTACCTATACTAACAAGATGCATCTATTTTTCGGTAGGCCGGAACGAAAGAACTCCATAGTTAAGCGTGCTTGACTTGCAATAATTCTGGGATGTGTGACCTCCTGAGAAGTTTTCCCAGGAAGTGTGTGAGTGAGGATAAAAGCACACTGAAAAGTCTCGTGTTAGTGTGTGGGGATAATCATTGATTCTTGAAGCGGCCGGGTTTTACAGAAAACGCTCAACAGACTTAGACAAAAATAATGATGTAAATAAAGACTTAAGCAAACGAAATGGAGGATGCTCCAAGCGTTTATGATGGAGCCAAATCAACGAGTTGGCAGTAGACTGAGACTGAGTCAATAAGGTGTGACCCTTAGCATATTTTGCAGAAGATTCTGGCACCAGATAGTACAACCCACCTTGCTCCTTAGCACCCCCAATCGTCTTCCCCGTGGCGAGATCCTGAAAAATACAATGAGTAGGGAAGAAAGTTACAATGCAATTCAAATCTTTGGTAATTTTATGGATAGAAAGAAGATTAGTGGAGAGTTTGGGAACATAAAGGAAGGCTGTAAATATATGTTACCGAAACCCGCAACTGATATGTGTGAGCCATCAGCTACGGCTATTGTATGGGTGCCAATAGTAGGGTTATAAGAAAGAAAGGAGTCAACACAACAAGCTATATGATCAGTGGCACTAGAATCGATAATCCAAGAATGTTTAAGATTAGTACAAGAAGTAAGAAAAGAATGAGTAGTGGAGCTTATACCAGTCATAGCCAAAGCACTAGTACTAGATGACTTACTAAGAGAATCAAGCATAGTCCGAATCCACTCCATCTCATCTCGGCGAATAGAAATAAATTCCGAAGATGCGCAATTTGAACCAGCCATAATGTTGAGGTGAAAATCAAACAAACGCAAATCCAAATGATGTCTGACCGAAGAGAAAACACAGATCTGAAAAGAGGAGACAAAACCGAGCAGTTCTGTCCTGGAACAATTTTTTTTTTTTTTTTGCGTGAACAATACCGATGAATAGCACGAATGAATAGTGTGCGCAGTGAACTGTACCGATGAACAGTACCACGGTAGAAAAAGAGTCAAAGAACGATCCTTTCGGTCCAAAAGGTCTCTTAAAAAAATAAATAAATTTCGGTGGCAGCTTGATGGCGGTGAGAGGCAAACAAATAGGGTTCCGCTTTGAAGGCGGCAGTCATGGAAGTAGAGCCCTCAGAATCGAGAGCTCTAATACCAAGTTGAAAAAAGAGATAATCTTTTTGATAAAATTGTATATTATATCTGTACAATTAGTTTCTATTTAAAGAGACTATATAACCTAATGGGTTAAGCCCAAAGAAGATTTTAGAATGGAAATAAATAAATAATGAAATAAACAAATACAATTATTTACAAAATTTATACATATTTCATGCAGCACCATTCATTTTTCTAAACGTTTTATGTGCATACTATGTTGCTTAATTATGCATCTGTGTTTGGTTCTTTTCCATTCTTCTGCTAACATGATGAAATGTCTAATGATGATTATTTTACACAATAAAATTGTAGCTAATTTATACAGACAATTTGCATGTGGCCTTATGATATATCTTTCTCAATTTCAGCGCCCCCAAAAGTAACAAATGTCAAAATAATTGGTGATCTACGGGAGAATAGCAAGGTCACTGCGACTGGTACTGTTACTGGAGGAACTGAAGCATCTAGCAGAGTTCAGTGGTATAAAACATTGTTGTCAACTTTGGATGAAAACAGTCTTGAAGCATTAAGTACTTCCAAAATTGCTAAAGTAGGTTTTTTATTTTTTTCTTAGGGGAGGGAGGGAGATTCATAGTTCATTACAAAATGTTTTTTCATATACCGCACACAATTTTATCTCTATACATCTAATTCCAATTTCTTGTTGGGTCTTGATCTGGTCAGGCATTCCGCATACCTCTTGGAGCTGTTGGCTTTTATGTTGTTGCAAAATTTACGCCAATGACTCCCGATGGTGATTCGGGTGAACCAGCATTTGTAATATCTGATAGAGCAGTTGAGAGTAGGTTTACTTGTCTCTTGTCACTCCCCAGTGTTCTTGTTCTGTGACATGGTATCATGAATAAAAATCCAATAATCTATATAAGCTGAAATCTCTTTACTATCATATATATTTCTCCTCAAAACAAAATCTATATTATGTTTGACATAATAACTTTCTGCATTTTTTGCAGCTCTTCCCCCAAGCTTGAATTTCTTATCTATCATTGGAGATTACAGTGAAGGAGGAATATTGACAGCTTCGTATGGATATGTTGGAGGTCATGAAGGAAAAAGTATATACAATTGGTATATTCATGAGGTGTGCACTTGCATCAAAGTTCCACCTAATATGTTTAATTTATTTAATAAATGTTATGGGATTGTAATCCCTACTGTTTGCTGAGTATTTTTATCTATCCCTCGCTGAGTAGAAATGTATATTGTTTGTGACAGATTAAGGCTATGTCTGGTAGTGAATTTGGAATATGATAATCAACATCCAACATCAAAACCACCTTTATTCCAAACTAGTTGGGATCGTGGCACATGAACCCAAATGAAAAGTACTAAAAGATTGAGAAAAGAGTAGAGAAATAAAAAAGAAGAAGCAATAAACAATTAAAAAGAAAATAAAGCTTTGATAATGTAGAAAATAAAGTGGAAATGTGATGGGATGGAAATTTTTTGATTTTCACTCCCCGATGCTTGCTATAAGGTGGAAAATGGGCTGAAAATGCAGGTTCATTTTGATTTTCACTATACTATGTTTGCTGTCATTTGGTGTGTCTGGCTAGAAAGGATGTTTGAATATTTGAAGGAAGGAAGATGTCTGCGCTTAGGGATGCTTTGGTAGAGGTTCTTTTTTGTCCTTTTTGTGGTGCTCAACAAATGTTTTCTTGTCCTTTTTGTGGTACTTTATCTTCCACTACCATGTTTGGGGTGACTGTCCAGACCAATATCACTAAAATCAAGTGTTATGATTGAGATATTTTATCAAAGTAAAATGGGTAAAAAATAAGTATAAATTTTACCTACTAGAAATAAATATAAAATTGTTGAGATATATAAAATCATTAATGTAACCTCACCCATCAGCTTAAGCTTTTGGGTTGAATTGGTTCTTTACATGGTATCAGAGCCTCGTGTCTCGGGTTCGATCCTCGCCACCCCCCACTTTCTTTCAAGTGGAATTTCTTTGTTCGCGCAAGTAGGTTGGCCTGTGCATTGTCCACCCTTCAAGTCTAATGGACTCTCGTGTAAGGGGATGCGTTGAGGTATATAAAATCATTAATGTAACTTCACCCATCAGCTTAAGCTTTTGGGTTGAATTGGTTCTTTACAAAAATATTCCTATTTGTAACCATTATCCTTTGCATGGAAAATTTATGTGCTAAAATATCTTTTGGATTGTGCAGGTTGAAGGTGATTTTGGTTCTTTGATACCAGGGGTTTCAGGACTTCTGCAATATCGTATCACCAAAGAAGCCATTGGAAAATTTGTCTCATTCCAGTGTACTCCAGTACGTGATGATGGTGTTGTAGGTGACCTAAGAATTTGCATGGGCCAGGAAAGCGTTCGCCCTGGTAACACATATGGATTTGAATAAGAATTTAGTTTATTACTTTGAATAATATATATAAAGAGAAAATTCACATTAATGGCATGTATACTAGAGATATCTGGTTCTAGAAGTATCTATTAAGATAAAAAGGTAACAAAACTAGAGGACCAAGAATGTTCCATAAACTCCAAAGAAAAAAACAAAACAAGAACATAGGAGCTCTGAAGAGAAACACAATCCTTTTGCAAGTCTGACGTAGCAAAAACTTTAAAAACCCATTTGCTGATAATCCAGGCTATCCCATAAATTACATGTATTGAAATAATGTTGAGATATATAAAACTATTAGAAAGCCCTTACCCACCAGCTTAAGCTTTTGGGTTGAATTAGTTCTTTACTTGGTATCAGAGCTTCGTGTCCCGGGTTCGATCCTCATCGCCCCCCATTTTCTTTCTAATGGAATTTGTTTCTTAGCATAGGTAGGTGGGTCTGTTCATTGTCCACACTTTAAGCCCAATGAGCTCTCTTATGAGGGGGCATGTTGAGATATATAAAACACTTGAATATAAAATAATATGTTGTGTATTGATCTGTGTCAGAGAGTTACAATATATAGAGACCCTAATGAGCTTAAGTGAAAGGCCCAAACCTAATCCTAATACAGTCAGAATACAGTCAGAATATTTACGGATAAGACGGAATCCAATCATATCTAATCATATCATATCTAATATTCTAACACTCCCCCTCAAGCTGGTGCGTATATATTATGAGCACCAAGCTTGTTACAAATGTATTCAACCCGAGGACCTCTAAGAGCTTTAGTGAAAACATCCGCTAGTTGATCAGAGGAGTTGACGAAAGCAGTCTTGATTTCTCCTGACTGAATCTTTTCTCGAATGAAGTGACAATCAATCTCTATATGTTTGGTCCTCTCATGAAAGACAGGATTAGAGGATATATATAGCGCAGCTTGATTATCACAAATGAGTGTCATGGGTTGTTTCTGTTCACAAAGATGAAGCTCCTGAATCAACTGCTTTAACCAGACTAACTCACAGGTAGCATTTGCCATTGCACGATACTCAGCTTCTGCACTAGATCGAGCAACAACAGGTTGTTTCTTGCTCTTCCACGAAATTAAGTTTCCTCCAAAGAAGACACAATAGCCAGAAGTAGAGCGCCTGTCCGAGGGTGATCCTGCCCAATCAGCATCTGAATAACCACAAATTTCTGTATTTCCCTGATCTGAATACAACAAACCTTTTCCTGGTGCTCCTTTGATGTATCGGAGGATCCTCACAGCAGCATCCCAATGTGAATCACAAGGGGAATCAAGAAACTGACTAGCCGTACTAACAGCGAAAGAAATATCTGGCCTAGTCACAGTAAGATAGTTGAGCTTTCCAATTAGCCTCTGATAACGTCCAGGATCAGATAACGGCTCCCCCTGTCCGGGCAATAACTTGACATTAGGATCCATAGATGTATCAACTAGTTTACTCCCCAACATACCAGTTTCTTCTAGGATATCCAAGGCATATTTCCTTTGACAGATAGAAATGCCCTGTCTGGATTGCGCCACCTCAATTCCCAAGAAGTAACGTAGCTTCCCAAGGTCCTTTGTTTGAAATGTACTAAACAAATGCTGTTTTAACTGACGAATTCCGTCTTGATCACTTCCGGTGAGAATGATGTCGTCAACATAGACTAACAAATAGATACACTTATCAGGAGATGTAATCCTATAAAACACAGAATGGTCAACTTTACTGCGGATTAAGCCAAACGCCTGAACAGCAGAACTGAAGCGACTGAACCATGCTCGAGGAGACTGCTGGAGACCATATAAGGATTTCCGAAGACGACACACCTTTCCAGACTCCCCCTGAGCAACAAAACCAGGTGGTTGCTCCATGTAAACTTCATCTTGTAAATCACCATGAAGAAAGGCATTTTTGATGTCAAGTTGAAGGAGTGGCCAGTGACGAACAGCAGCAAGGGCAAGAAAGAGGCGGACTGACGCCATCTTAGCGACCGGAGAAAATGTATCGCTATAATCAAGGCCAAAGATTTGAGTAAAACCCTTGGCAACTAAACGTGCCTTGAGACGATCAATATGGCCATCAGGTCCAACTTTCACAGTAAAAACCCAGCGACAACCAACTATAGACTTCTCTGGAGGAGCAGAAACAAGGTCCCAAGTGCCATTGGAATGAAGTGCAGTCATCTCATCAAGCATTGCTTGGCGCCATCCTGGATGGGAAAGTGCTTCACCTGTGGTCTTAGGAATAGAAATAGAAGAAAGACTAGAAACAAAGGTGAAATGAGGTGAAGAAAGACGGTCATAACTCAAAAAGGTATAAAGAGGATAAGGGTTACGAGTAGTACGTGTACCTTTTCTTTGAGCAATGGGAAGAGTCTCTGATGAAGGATCCGGAGGGGAAGAAGCAACAGCAGTGGGCGATGAGTCAGCAAGAGTCGAGTCGACAGGAGGCACAGTTTTGCGACGCTGATAGGTGAGAAGTGGACGGTCCTCAGGTATAGAAGCAATAGGTTGCTCATCTGCAATAGAAACACTTGCAGCTGGCAAAGACAAGTCAAGAAAAGGGACAGGAAGTACATGATCAACCTGTGACATCTGAGATGGGATAGAATTAAAGGGTTGTTGATCAAGAAAAGTGACATCAGCGGAAACTAAGTAACGCTTAAGGTCGGGAGAATAACAACGATAACCCTTTTGAAGACGAGAATAACCAAGAAAGATACACTGAAAGGCTTTGGATGTTAACTTATCCTTACCAGGAGTGAGATCATGAACAAAACAAGTACAACCAAAGACATGTGGAGTTAGAGGATAAAGAGGAACATCTGGAAGCAATAGATTATGAGGAATGTCATTGTGGAGCACAGATGAAGGCATGCGATTGATGAGAAAACAAGAGATGAGTACAACATCTGCCCAGAAGTGAAGGGGAACCTGCATATGAATAAGAAGGGTACGGGCAGTTTCAATGAGATGTCTGTTTTTACGTTCAGCCACCCCATTTTTTTTGTGGAGTGTGAGGACAAGTAGTTTGATGTAAAGTACCTTGTGTGGCCAAGAAATTAGAAAAATCAATAGAAACATATTCCTTAGCATTATCACTACGTAGAATACGAATAGAAACACTAAATTGAGTATGGATCTCAGTAGAAAACTTTTTGTAAATGGAAAATAACTCGGAACGATATTTCATTAAATAGGTCCAAGTGCAACAGGAAAAATCATCAATAAAGGTAACGAAATACCGAAAACCTAAGACAGACAAGGTACGACTTGGACCCCAGATATCTGAATGAACAAGAGAGAAAGGGGCATCAGCTCGTTTATTGACTCGACTGGCAAAAGAGGAGCGTGTATGCTTCCCTTGTTGACATGACGCTCAATCTAAAGACTGAAGACCGGACAAAAGAGGAACTATTTTCTGCAACTTTGAAAGACTTGGATGACCAAGGCGACTGTGGATAAGTTGTGGAGATTCTGTGAGAGAGCATGCTACTGAAGGACGAGGCACATCCAGATAATAAAGCCCCCGTGACTCACGACCCACTCCAATCATTTTCCCCGTACCCGGATCCTGCACAGAAACAGAATAGTTAGAGAAAGTAATGGTGCAAGTGAGGGAGTGGATCAACTTACTAATAGAAATTAAGTTATAAGGGATGCCAGGAATGTAATAGACAGATGTCAGGGCCAAGGTAGAGGTCGGACGAGCTTGTCCAATCCCACGAACTGAGGCTTTGGTTCCATCCGCAAGGGTAAAAGACGGTAAATGATCAGAATAAGTAAGAGATGTAAAGAGTTCCTTATTACCACAGAGATGATCGGTAGCACCAGAGTCAAATATCCAAGTGCCAAGTGATGTAGAATGAGAAACACAAGCAACGGGATTACCAGTATAAGGCTGAGACTGAGGAGAAGCCTTCCTGAGAGGGGTCTGGAGTGCAGCATAGTCCGAACCTGAACCAAATGATGCATTGTCTGACTGAGCTATATTTGCAACAATAGAAGGAGAGTTAACCTCCGAGAGATCAGGAGATGCTGCTGCCATGTAAAGATAAAATATAAAAGCCGTAAACGAAGGCAAACGATATCCAATCAAGAAGAACCACGCGTCTAAGGTCAGACCCACAGAGAAACAATCACAGATCCAGAAAGGGGAGGAGAAGGCGAGCTTCTCTGTCCAAGACCGGCCGGAAAAAGCCGCCGGAATAGTGCTCACGCGCCGGCAGAAGGTGGCGCGTGAATCCCACGCGCAGAGAAGACAGATGGCGCGTGACGGCGCGTGGGAGCTGCGTTGCTGACCGGACCACCACAGACCTGGTCGCCAGGAAGAGAAGGTCCTGATCGCGTGAAGTTTGGTCGGAAAAGTCGCCGGAAAAAGTCTCCGGTTGCCTGAACAGTGATTCTGACGGCGGGCGGTGGTCCCGTGGCCGTCGGAGGTGCTGACGCGTTTGGAAAAATCACTCAGAGGCTGTTTACAGCCCTAGAAGGCTTGCCGGAAGGACGCACGGCAAGAAAGAGGACTCCTAAGGTTTCTAAGCGGAAGCGAGGGTTCCCAGAACGAAAGAGCTCTGATACCAACTTGAATATAAAATAATATGTTGTGTATTGATCTGTGTCAGAGAGTTACAATATATAGAGACCCTAATGGGCTTAAGTGAAAGGCCCAAACCTAATCCTAATACAGTCAGAATACAGTCAGAATATTTACGGATAAGACGGAATCCAATCATATCTAATCATATCATATCTAATATTCTAACAAAAACCATTAAAAAGCCCTTACCCACCAGTTTAACCTTTTGGGTTGAATTGGTTCTTTACAAATAACTATTGCTATAAATTCTTGAATTATGATCCTTCTAAATACACCAAACACCAGCAAAAAGCAGACAATGCCAAAGCTCCCTATCGTTTCTACCTAGAAAACATTTACAATGATTTGAGAAAAAGATGTACTATTAGGCAGACATATGCATTTAAGAAACCTGAATAGTTTAAGCAAAAGCTGCTAAGGTTGGGCTTTTTTTCAGAGCTTTTGAGCTAAATAAAAAATTGGTAGTGGTGGCCTCTAGGTTTTTTGACTGTATAAGTCAATAGTGTTAATCCTAATCTACTGAACAGCAATGTCCAAACAAAGCCTTGACCATCAAGGAGCTTAGACCTTCAAAAAAGAACATGGGAAGGTTGAATGTAGTGGAGAAGAATTAGATATAGGAAACAGGTAAGAACAGTTAGTAGAAAAGGGTCCTGAATGATCTAAAGTACCAATACAAACGTCCTGTAGATTAGAAAGCCAAGAATGCTAAACAAGGAAACAAAATCAGAAGCCTCACGATCATTCAGGTTTAAAATATGGAAAATCCTGGACATGGATTCGTCCAAAAAAAAAAAAAAAACAAAGAACAGAAATTATATTGGAGCATTATGCAAGACAGCAATGTGATACAGAATTGTGAAGAGAAAATGGTGTATTTCACTAACTACCCATCCTCCCATAACTGGGAACTTGAACCATTCCCCACTTGAGGAGAATGCTGTTATGTCCCTGGGTTTAGTAATCTTATAATCACAATGAAAATGGTACCTCAAACCTAAAGAAAGTAAAAAGAGGTATTCCCTCTGCAATGATCATTCTACTTCTGCACATAATAACTAACTGAATCCCTAATTGAGGATAAGTTCTCTTATTGTAGTTCCCTAACTTCCAGTAACTGACATTGGTCAGACATTGTCTAAATAACAAATTACCACCTTAAAACAAAGTACCTCACAGATACACTTCTAACCGCATAAGCCTGAATTTATTTCAACCTTGTACTATACACTTTCAACGGTTTAGACCCCTTGATTCCCATATCCATCAAATGCAAAGCAATAAAAATTGATGAAAAATGTTAGAATTAAGCACATATATAATGAGTAGTATTAGCTGTTACTGACTCAGAGGTAATTAGCGTGGATCAACTTTAGTTTAGGATATGATTTCTCATAAATTAATACTGTAAATAGTATAAATATATGCATGTGTTCACTGATCTGTCACACGGTGTTTCCTCAAACCCGCTTTAATTCTACTTGGTATCAAGATTCGATGACTAAATATTTTAGAGTTTGATCCTTGTTACTTCTATTTTTCAATATAAAAAGTTAGCTTCAATATAAGATAGGTGGACCAGTGTATGTTAACGCCTCAAACTTAAAAGGCTCTTGTGTAAGGCGACGTTTAGAGATATAATATTAAATCATTCACATGCCTTAACCTAATAGTTGAAGCTTTTATTAACATCACTCATAGCCAAATTGATAGGGAGACTAGAATTTCTCAAAAACCTTCAACAAAGACAAGGCATTTCTAAAGTCACTGTCATCGTCCAGAAGAAAAAGAAAGTAATTATCTGCAAATTGTAAATAAGACACCTCTATCTCTGCAATCCCACCAAAAGATCTCATCCACACTGTAAGACTATCAATAAATAAGTCTTCGATCACATGATTTATTGTTTCCCTCTGTTGCATCTGAGATCATTTTGTTTGCAATATATTTTCATTCTCATGGTGGAGTTGTTTCTTGGTGATCAGGAAGCCCGAGATTGCTTTCTTTACACATGGTTGGAAATGCTGTTGAAGGAACAACATTAAGAATTGAAAAAAAGTACTGGGGTGGTGAAGAGGGAGATTCAGTTTTCCGCTGGCTTAGGGTACTTTTAATCTCAAACTTTTTTGTATTGTCAGTGTCTATTGATCAGAATTTTAATTTGGATTGGCTAAAATCTTATGTTCCACTTTGCCAATGTTTAAACTTTGGTTAAAATTTGTTTCTTCCTAGATAAGATTTTGGATTACATTTATTAACTAAGAATATTTATTACTGGTCCTATGTTTCCAATTAAATTGTGGATTGTTGGCCATTTTCTTGCTTTCCTTGGTGTTAGTATTTGTAGATGTTAGAGTATGATACTAAAACACTGGTTTGCAAACTGAATAAGGCTCTATATGGCCTTATACAAGCTCCTAGAGCTTGGTTTGACAAGCTAACACAGGCCCTGCTCCTTCTTGGCTTTCGGTCCTGCAGTTGTGACCCATCTCTTTTCATTTTTCATCATGATAACAAATGTATATATGTCTTAGTATATGTTGATGATATTATTGTCACAGGAAATGATGCTCCTTTTATTCAAAATTTGATCACTGCCTTGAATTCCAAGTTTTCTCTTAAAGATCTTGGTGACTTGGAATATTTTTTGGAAATAGAAGTCAAGAAGCATCATTATGGTCATATCTCTCTCTCTCAATCCAAATACATTCGAGATCTCTTAGCTCGAGCTAATATGTCTGATGCTAAAAGTATTGCCTCACATATGGCTACTAGTTGCAAGTTAACAAAACATGGCTCCAATTACTTTGATAATCCTCATCACTATCGATTTATTATGGGTTAATATGCCACTATTACCCTTCTAGAAATCAGTTTTGTTGTCAACAAAGTATGTCAATTCATGGCTCAACCCTTACTTGATCATTGGAATTCTGTTAAATGCATTCTAAGGGATCTCAAGGAGACTGTTACATATAGACTCATTCTTCAGCCAGCTCCTGCTCATTGCCACTCTCGTTAATAACCTTTTGTGATGCTGACTGAGTGACCTAGATGATCGCAGGTCTACATCAGGAGCCTGTCCTTTCCTTGGTCCCAACTTGGTGTCTTGGTGGTCCAAAAAGAAGACTTTGGTGGCCAGATCTAGTATAGAGGCCGAATAAGAAGTTTGGCCATGGCTCTAGCAGAAGTTTTGTGGATTTAGTCCCTTCTTTGTGACCTTCATGTTCCCTTGGCTACTCCTCAGGCTTATTGTGACAATCTCGGCATTGTTGTTCTATCTCATAATTTGGTTTTGCATGCTAGAACCAAGCACATGGAGTTGGTCATCTTCTTTGTCAGGGAACGAGTTTTATCTTAAGATCTTCTTGTCTCTCATGTTCGAGCTTTAGAACAGCTAGCTGATGCTCTCACAAAGCCTTTATCTGCTCCTAACTTTGCTGAACTTTGGACCAAACTCAGAGTTCTAGATGTTCTCCAACTCCACAACTCCTGACTTTGAGGGGGCATATTAGCATATAAATGCTTTGTAATTGTAATTTGTTTAATTCGTATATCACTCGACTGTTAGTTAGTTGTTGTTGTTGTGCATTCTTTGATCATGGTGTGTAACACCCTTAAATTTCTAACAATTTTAAAATATTCTTATAATAGCAGAATTTGCCAAAATTCACATTTAATTATTTATTAGAATGTCATAAAATATTGCGGAAGCTAAGCTATTTGGGGAAATGTTACCGCTGCACCTGACTATTTGTGTTTGTGTTTGTGTGCTGTGATGATCCATCGGGGGAGCAAAGACCCTCAGTGAAGCAGGTTTCGAATGTTGGGAATAGCAATGGGCAGTGAGGATAACGTCTCAAGACATTTCAAGCTAGGCCTGAATATCATAAATTCTATGCTTAGAATTTAATAACTGTATAAGACATATTTAAGTTAAACCTTAGACTTTGGATTTATATTTTGAAGTTTTAAATATTTACATTGAATATATTTTGGTATAAGAGTATGATAAAGTTAGCCTTGCACTTGTCTCTGTTACTGGTACGTTGGTAACATTTTCCCAAATTAGTTTTAGATTAGCTTCCGCAATATTTATGAGATCCTAATAGATAAGCAAATGTGAAATTTTTCCAATTCTGTTATTATAATAATATTTTAAAGTTGATAGAAAATTGGGGGTGTTACATGGTGTGTTACACCTGATCAGTTCTTTTATTGTTAGTTTGTTATTTGCTGAGTCAGCTTTTCTAGCTCTATAAATAGAGCTAGCAGTGTATCAGTTTGTCACTTGGATAACATTTCAGAAATTCTTCAATAGCTTCTCTCTCTCACCTTCATATTCATTTCTGTTAGTCATCATTCCCTCTGCTAGTGTAGAAACTCCCTTAATAAATCATGATCTGAACATGGGAGGTGAAGTAAACATGTCAATTTATTGTAATAATAATAAACCAGGGGCAAGGACAAAAACTTCTTCTTGTGGTTGTAGTGGCATAAATAGCGCATTCCTGTATACACCTTGTTTTATTGACTTTACTGTCTTGATGCTACTATAGATTGTTAGTTGAACATATTGTTTATGGCTTTATGCAGACCAGTTTTGATGGCACAAAAAGTGAGATTATGGGTGCTACCACTACATCGTATGTGCCCTCAATGGATGACATTGGATTCTTTATTTCTGTATCATGCGAGCCTGTCCGAAGTGATTGGGCTCGTGGACCCATGGTTATTTCTGAACAAATTGGACCTATAATTCCTGGTACAAATCAGTTGTTATTTTCTTTGTATGCTCTGGAAGTTTTATATTGTTGATGATATGAAGATTTTTTTTCAAACATTTACTTTTTTCAGGGCTAGAGACATTTAATATGCAATTCTTGTTTTTTGTTTTATTATGTTGCAATTTAGGTCCCCCAACTTGTCACTCTCTAGAAATTCCTGGATCATTGATAGAAGGGCAGCACTTGAACTTTAATGCTGTGTATAGTGGAGGGTCAGGCTTCTGCTATCCATTGTTTATATTTTCTGTCTCTACTTTCAGAGCTTTTGATTTTGTCCTTGTGGTACCTCTCCTGACATGGAATCTTTGCTTGCTTTTCAGGGAGAAAGGAGATTGTACCCACGAGTGGTTTAGGGTAAAAGACAATAGTGTACGAGAGAAAATAAGTAGTCATGGTGAGTTTTGTGTAGTAGTGTTATCAGATAAGTAGTATTGTAATTTATTCATTATGGCAAAACTAAATGCTTGATATTTATGATAAGCAGATTTTTTGGATTTGACTCTTGATGATGTTGGTGCGTGCATTGAAATAATCTATACTCCTGTGCGCAATGACGGAATCAAAGGCAGCCCCAAGAGCATAGTATCTGATCCGGTTTCTCCTGGTGAGATTGTTTTTCATGTAAAATTGGAAAGATATTATGGATTTTACTGGTGGCTACTTTGTTAAAATTATGTAATGCTCTAGTTTGGTATGTGGAGTCTAAGATACAACCAGGGTTATCAGTGCCACTGATTACTTTAACCAAATGTTAATCTGCTCATGAAACCTGAGGAAATTTTTATACGCAGCTTTGCCTTTTCATGATTTTAAAGAGGCCATTTCTTGAATTTGTACCCGTGATTTTTGGTTACAAAAGAGTAGTTTTAACACTGCTCCAGGTACATTGATCAGTTATATTAACCGTCTATGGATGAGTTAATGAAGATCACTGTACATGTTTATATAGATGACTAGGTACATAATATACACAAGAAAATTTATATTAAATACAGACCTTAAAATCAGTAAAACCGCAAGAAATAAGGAAGCTATGAATCTGGAAATAATTTAGAATAAATCAGCATTCAAAAATCAGGAAGCATTTTGGAAATCAGGAAGCATTTTGGAAAGAGCTGTTGACATTGTTTTTGTTCATTGCTATTAGAAATCAAGAATGAAAGAGAAAATGAGAGAAATTAGGAAAATGTTGAGAGAACAGATATAATAGTTTTCTTGGATTATTCTTCTATACCTGAAAAACTGAGCTGAACCTTCTAAGGTTCTGGAACATACCGTGATCACTAAGCTAACTTCCTAACTAACTATAGCAGCTGGTTAGCTAACAAGTTAACTGACTAACAGAACTGGGGAGTTAATCAAGTGTAGTTCTGGTACACTCATAACAAAGTTTTTTGTTAATGTGATTTTTTTTTTTTTAAATTCTATTCTTTTTTGTGACATGAATTTAATTTTATTTTCTGTGCACAGCGGATCCTAAGGGAATGGACCTTGTAATCCCTGACTGCTGCGAAGACAGAGAGGTTACCCCACTGAGAAAATATTTTGGTGGGCATGAAGGAGTTGGAGAATATATTTGGTATCAGACAAAGAATAAGCTTGAAGGATCTGCACTACTAGATATATCTAATGCTTCTGATGTTGTGATATGTGGGACAGAGCCGTAAGTCCATATTGTGTTGTGATTCTTTGGAACAAATTATATCTACTCGAAATTGAGGATTTTGTGATAATTTTCATTTTCTTGGCAGAATGTATAAACCATCACTTGAAGACGTTGGAGCTTATTTGGCTTTGTATTGGATGCCTACTCGTGCTGACAGCAAATGTGGAGAGCCATTGATTGCAATTTGCAGTACCCCAGTTTCCCCAGGTATCAATGCAGTTCAGCTGGAAGTTCATTATTCATTATCTTTGGTCATACCTTTTTGTCTTTGAAAATGATTTTGATGGGAGTGCTGTGTACGTTACCTATTCATCTGAAGTAGAGTGTGCCCACTGTAATTTCTGCGCAATGGGCAAGTGATGACCATGACTAGGTTCTAGATTTTATTTCTTTTAGTCCTTTTTCCTATACTGACATTTGATATCTGTGTTATTTAGCACATTTTATTGTCTTACTCCTATAATAATTTGCAGCTCCTCCAATAGTATCTAATGTATGCGTGAAAGAGTTGTCTTCGGGAATTTATTCCGGAGAAGGTGAATACTTTGGTGGATATGAAGGAGAAAGCCTCTTTAGCTGGTATAGAGAAAATAATGAGGGAACCATTCAACTGATTAATGGGGCAAATTCTAAAACCTACCAAGTTACTGATTCGGATTACAATTGTCGATTGTTGTTTGGGTAATTATTCTGTATTACTCTTTTGCTTTTCAGGTTTTACTGTGAAGATAGTGTATGATATGCCATGATAAACATAATCGCTTGTTTAAACTTCAACTTCTAAGTGTGAAAGAAGAGAGAATTTTTCATCTTACAAGTCCTTGTTTCTTTAGATTTCGAGAATTTATTAGAGAATTGATTGTTGAAGGAATTGTTTCAAACGTGTAAACTTTTTTAGATATTCTTAGTTAAACTCACCTTTTAAATTTCAAATTACCATATTATCTAAAATAATTAATAATTAGAATATCTTTAGCATACGTTGTGGAATCAATTGAAGAAGCAATCATAGTAGTTGTTTCCTAATTTGTTTCTTCAGTTAATTGGGGTTAATAGTCTTATTCTATTAGTGGATTGGACTTGTAGTAGTATTGCTAAAGTAGTGCTTCACCTAATTATCACTATAAAGAGGATGATTGTATTTGTATTGTATCACATCTTTACATACCATATAAATCAAATTTCATATTTTTGAGTGCCTCCTTTGTCTCTTATCCTTCTTCCCCACCTAAGCCATGTAATTTCAAAACAATTAAGATGTATCTCATAATTTATATCATGTTGATATTAACATTTTCTTCCTGTTCCTTTTTCTTTTGCCAGATATACCCCAGTTCGCTCAGATTCAGTTGTGGGAGAACCCAGGTTATCTGACCCAACTGACATTGTTCTCCCAGGTAACCATTTTCCATCTTTGTGCAAGCCTGTGCTTTTCTAAGTTGCATTTATTTTTAAATAATAAAGCTCCTTTCTCCTTCAAGATTTTAAAGTTGTTCTTGGAAATTAAATGTGGTTCCTGCATTGCCTTCTAGAGCTTCCATATGTGGAGATGCTTGCTCTAACAGGAAAAGCAGTTGAAGGCGACATACTTACAGCTGTTGAAGTGATTCCAAATAGTGAGACTCAACATGATGTTTGGAGCAAGTACAAGAAAGATATAAGATACCAATGGTATGGTTTTATATTTTACATTGATGCAGCATTGTAATACTTATCTCATTGAACAAATTTACTTTTTATTTCCTGAGAGAAATTCATTTACCATATAACACTATTGCAGTACAAAAGATCTTGGAGTGGCTGCTGCACTAGAGATAGCAGCTAGAATGATAATAATTCAAAAAAAAATGTGTAATCGTGGTTGTTTGAAAATTCTGTACCATAAATAAATGAACAAAAAACAAAGTTTGAACAAGAAAAAGCTTAAAATTTACTAAGAAGTTTAAGGACAACGATGTCAATTACCTAACAAAAAGGACAATCGAAGTGTGTATGATATACATGCTTTCTTTACCTTGTTTTCAATTTCTTATTATTTAAAAGAATGTGGGGCAACAAGGATCATACTCTTGACTATGTCAGATGCTCCATACCATGTCAATGGCCAATTCTCCTGAAAGTTTAAGCTGTTAGGTGATGGCTCGGGAATAGTTTCTGTTAGAGATATATAAAAACATTAATGTAACATCACCCAACAACTTAAGCTTTTGGGTTGAATTAGTTCTTTACATGGTATCAGAGCCACGGTGTCACGGGTTTGATCCTCACCGCCCCCCCCACTTTCTCTTGCGGAATTTCTTAACACAGGTAGGTGGGCCTGTGCATTGTCCACCCTTCAAGCCCAATGGGCTCTCGTATAATGTGACATGTTAAAGATATATAAAACCATTAATATAACTTCACCCAACAACTTAAGCTTTTGGGTTGAATTGGTTCTTTACAATTTCATGTAACAATTATATTTGGGGTCTTACTTGTTTCTTTATTATGAGGAGAATACTAGTTGCAAACTTGTAATGCTTCTAATCAAATCTCGTTATTTGCATCAAATGATTATGCAGGTTTTGTTCATCAGAAGAGGGAGACAATTTTTCATGTGATCCATTGCCCAATCAGAGTTCTTGCTCCTATAGGGTGCGGTTAGAGGACATTGGTCATCGTTTGAAATGTGAGTGTGTTGTAACTGATGTGTTTGGAAGGTCAAGTGAGGCGGTATGCATTGAGACGACACCTGTATTGCCAGGTAATTGCTTTGATTACATAAATATTCTTGCTTTGCAATTGTATCCTTTTTTGTGTTTTCAAACACTCCCTCCCCTTTTTCAAGTCGGCTTGTGCATAATTTGTCTATGTTATGAACCAACTATGCCAAAAGTTAAGTTGTTAGGTTAAAACTTATGAATGCTTTTTATATTACATCTCTAACACGCTCTTCATGCAATAGTCCTTTGGGCTTGAAACGTGGATAATGGACATATCCACCTACGTCATGCTAAAATTCAACTTTTTATTAGGAGAATCGGGATGACAAGAATCAAACTTTAGAGCATTTTGTCATAGTGACTCTATGATATCATATCATGAATTAATTATCCTTAAAGCTTAAGTTGTTAAGTGATGAGACATGAATGATTTTTATATTACATCTCTAATGGTATAGAACAATAAAGAATAAGTTGTGCACAACATGCAAACAAACACAAAGACATTGGCAATGCTGTGCGAAACTTAATGTTAGCCAGCTTTGAAACGACATGAGCACAAAATGGGAGTAGGGTAAACGAGGATGTGTGGGTAGATGTGTGATCATAAAAGAAGAATAAGATAAGAAATGAAAACATTCGACAAGAAGTTGGAATAGTGCCAATGGAAGAAAAGATGAGAGAACATAGAATGAGATGGTTTGGAAATGTTCTTCGAAAACTTTAGATGCTTCGGTGAGAAAGGAAGAGGTTGGCCAAAACATGCTTGGGGCCGTGGGGGAAAGTAATAAAACAAAACTAAGTGGGAAATAGATTGGTATAAATGTGCAGAATCTATTTACGTTATATAGACCTATATCAATAACTACTTGCCTGATATAGAGCTAAATCTAAAGGAACAAATAGAAATGAATTTGCCCTACCAATATGTCCTATTAATAAAAAAAACCAATCTAGAATTTATATTTACAACAGATTTTAGGTGCTCTGAAATGCTTTATGGGCATTCAGGTTTCATGCATTCTTCCTTTCTCAACGGAAATACGCAATGGATTTACCATTTGAAAATTGATATTGGATTGACTGATGCCAAACCATGGGATTCTCCCTTTTTTATGATTAATTCTCTCTTACATTTTTTGTCGTGCTTTCTGCCTCCCTGTAAATGTTATATGTGCATTCTTAGGGATTCCTAGAATACACAAGCTAGAAATCGAGGGAAGGGGATTTCATACCAATCTCTATGCTGTTCGTGGTATTTATAGTGGTGGTAAAGAAGGTAAAAGTAGAGTCCAGTGGCTTAGATCAATGGTTGGAAGTCCTGACCTGATCTCTATACCAGGTACGCTGAATCCTTTACCTTAAAATTGATATCTGTTTCCTGTTAAAGGTGTTGAGTAGTACTGCGATTGAATTTCAATACATCCTCTGTATATTTTGAAATTTTACCTTGTCCTGCTGTTTGATAATTGGAACTTGGAGGGATTGACAAGGATCAAACTAAAGATCACTTGGTTTTGAGAATATTTGGTGTTATTGCTGTGAATATCTTGATTGACGCAGAAGTTTTTTTTTTTTTTTTGCCTAATTGACCTACAAACTTAAATAAACTAAATGGTCTTCGTGTGTGTGTATATATATATATATATATATATATATATACACGGGGCAAGATCATTTGATACTGGTGTCAAATTAAAAAATTTGATACCAAATCTTAATCGTTGATTTTTGTCAATCTGACGGTTATAATTTATTGAAAATTAATAATTAATTAATAAGTGCGACCCAATAAATTATAACAGTTAGATTTTTGGAAATGAACAGTTAAGATTTGGTATCAAACTTTAGTTTGACACTGGTGTCAAAGAATCTTGCCCCTATATATATGTATTAGAATTTTCTCCTTGTTTGTTGCCACTCATTTCTTGGTATATTATCATCCAACAAGATAAAGCTGTCTAGCTACATATATATTGTTACTCAGTTGTTTGCTTAGAATTAACAACATATCATTTCTTGCAGAAAAAAGATTTTTTGATAATCAAACCTCTCAATAAACCTAAGAGCCATAAGCTTATAGGTAGAACTTGAAAAGAGTAAGTATAATATTATATTGACAAATTGTGTATTACAACTGTACAAGGGCTCTCTATTTAAAGAGGCTAAATGACCTAATGGGCGAAGCCCAAGGAAAATTCTAGAATACAACAATAAATAAAATAATTATAATTATTTGCAACACTCCCCCTCAAGCTAAGGAATAGATATTTATCATTCTCAGCTTTTTAGTAAGTTCTTGAAATCTATCTGAGAGAAGTCCCTTTGTCAAAATATCAGCTAATTGACGCCCAGAGGGAATGTATGGAGTGACATTTAACCTGCTATCAAGTTTTTCTTTATTGAAATAGTGGTCGACCTCAATATGCTTAGTCCGATCATGTTGAACTGGATTATGAGCTATACAAATAGCAGACTTATTATCGCATAGCAGCTTTATAGGTCCTTCACATCTTATTTTGAGATCATCCAGTATGATTTTCAACTACAATAACTCACAAATGCCTTGAGTCATGGCTCGAAACTCAGCCTTTGCACTTGACCTGGCAACCACATCTTGTTTCTTACTCCTCCATGTAACTAAGTTACAACATAGAAACATACAATAACTAGTGGTAGATCGGCGATCAGTCACAGATCCAGCATAATCGGATCAGTATAAACTTCTAAAGAAAGATTGCCATCTCGCCGAAATAATAGTCCTTTACCAAGAGTGTCTTTAAGATATTGAAGAATTCTCTCCACTGCCTGCATGTGTTTCTCCGTTGGTTATGCATAAATTAACTGAGAATACTAACAACATAAGCTAGGTCTGGTCTAGTATGAGCCAGATATATCAGCCTCCCAACTAGCCGTTGATATTGTCCTTTATCATTGGAGGACTCTCCTCTTCATAACCCATCTTGTGATTTTGCTCAATAGGTGTACTAGAAGGTTTACACCCAAGTTTTCCTGATTCTTTAAGAAGATCAAGGACATATTTTCTCTGGCTGATAAAAATTTCGTTCTTTGAATAAGCTACCTCCATCCCTAGGAAATATCTCAATTTTCCAAGGTCTTTAACTTCAAACTCTGAGTCTAGTCTTGCTTGCAGAATATGTCTCTTCCCCATATCATCACCTGTTATAATAATATCATTAACATACACAAGGAGCACAGTGAGCTTCCCATCTTGGGAGTGCTTAAAGAAAAGTGTGTGATCTCCTTGACTCTGTTTATATCTCAGCATAACCTTAGTAAATCTACCAAACCAAGCACGGGGAGACTGTTTCAATCCATACAAGGCCTTTTTTAACCTGCAAACTTTATTTCCTCCATCCATAGAGCCAAAATCAGGCAGGATTTTCATGTAGACCTCTTCTTCTAACTCATCATTACGGAAAACATTGGCTCTCACAGTATTCATCTTTGCAACTGGGGCAAAAGTTTCTTCATAATCAATGCCATAGGTCTGAGTCTAACTCTTGGCGACTAATGGAGCCTTATATCTCTCAAGAGTTCCACCAGATTTGTACTTTAGGGTATAAACTCATCTGCACCCTATTGCTTTTTTTTTTCATTGGGTTTATCAACAATCTTCCGTGTTTTATTCTTCTTTAAGGCATTCATCTCCTCTTGCATGGCCCAAACCCAATTCTCATCTTTTAATACTTCGTTCACTGATTTTGGGTTGAAAATGGAATATAGTGCTGATATAAAGCTTTTGTGCTGCATAGAGAGGTTAAGCAGAAGAAAAAAATTGAGAGATGGGATGTTGGGTGCAAATTTTTTTTCCTTTTCTTAAGGCAATAGGTAAGTCATCAGAGACACTGGGTAAATTATCATAACAGAGACAATGATATAATGTTCAGAAACAAGAGATTCAGGACTTACTAGTGATTCAGACAATCGAGTTTGCTAGTGAAGCATTATGAGTTGTTTCCTCCTCTGATATACCAATTCAGGTGTCAAAATTTTTCATATATCAGGTGTACTTGAAGGTTCTGACACATCAGTCATCAGGAGTAGACACTAGGGGGAGAGGTGTGAGAGTAGACAAGGACGACCCAGACTCAAAGAAGAAAGGGGACGAGTCTTCTGAAGAACTGCTCTCCTCCTGAAGTTGAGGACCCTGGAAAAAAGACTTAGATTCATGAAAGGTGATATCTATAGAAACAAAAAAAAGTTTGACTTGGAGGATGATAATACTTGTAGCTTTTTTTATCAGGGGCATAACCAAGGAAGACACACTTAACAGCCCTAGGATCCAAGTTTCTACGATGTTGTTTATGAACATGAACAAAGGCAACACACTGAAACACTCGTGGCGGAAAACTCTGTAAAATGGGAACAAAAGGAAAGAAGAAAGTCATGGAATGAATAAGATAGGTATTGTTAAAGACCCGTGAAGGTAAGCGGTTGATCAAAAAGGCTGCAGCTAACACAGCTTCTCCCCGATAAGAACTAGGAACATATGTTTGGAAAAGTAGCGTTCTAGCGACTTCAAGAAGGTGACGATTTTTTCTTTCAACAACTCCGTTTTATTGAGGGTATCAACACATGTGAGCTCATGAATTATACCTTTGTTTGAAATGAATTGCGACAGACATTAGTTTACGTACTCAGTACTATTATCATATCTTAATCTTTTAATATTCTTACCTAACTGAGTCTTGACCATGTGATAAAATCGGATAAATATATCTGGTACTTCAGACTTGTCTTTAATCAAGAATATCGATGTCTCCCGAGTACAATCGTCAATAAAAGAAGCAAACCACTTTGCACCTGAAATACTATGCACTTTAGAAGGGCCCCAAACATCATAATGAATCAGAGAAAAAGGCTCAATGCTTTTGATAGCACGAGAAGGAAAAGACACTCGATGGTGTTTTGCAAATTCACAAACATCGCAATGAAAGGTCTCAACTGATTGATTTAGAAACAGAGAAGGGAACATTGATTTCAATAGACTAAATTGTGGGTGCCACATATACTTGTGATGGAGCCAAATCATAGGTTTTGCCGTAGAAGTATGACATGTCATTAATAGCTGATTTTTGGTATCATTTGTAACATGTTCTTGAAGGAGATAATACAACTCACCCTGCTCTTCAGCAACTCCAATTGTCTTCCTCGTGGTAAGATCTTGAATAACAGAATGAGAAGGGCAAAAAGTGGTAGAACAATTCAAATCAGTTGTAAGGCTTTTTGAGTGGAGATAAAATTATAATGTATGAATGTATTGTATTCAATTATATAAAATTGTACAAGAGTCCTCTATTTAAAGAGGTTAAATGACCTAATGGGCTAAGCCCAAATAACCTTCTAGAATAATAAACTAATAATAATAAAACTAATATTATTTCTAACACTCCCCCTCAAGCTGGTGCGTATATATCATAACATCCAGCTTGTTACATATATGATCTATTCGGGGACCTCTAAGAGCCTTGGTGAAAACATCTGCAAGTTGATCACTGGAATTGACAAATGCTGTCTCGATCTCACCTGACTGAATCTTCTCTCTAACAAAGTGACAATCAATTTCTATATGTTCAGTCTTCTCATGAAAGACTGGGTTAGAGGATATGTGCAATGCGGCTTGATTGTCACAAATGAGTTTCATGGGCCATTGTTTACAGAGATGTAATTCCTTAAGCAATTGCTTTAGCCAGATGAGCTCACAGGTCGCATTTCCCATGGCCCGATATTCTGCCTCTGCACTTGATCTGGCAACCACAGTTTGCTTCTTACTCTTCCAAGAGATCAAATTTCCTCCGAGGAGAACACAATATCCCGAGGTGGATTGTCTGTCTGAAAGAGAACCTGCCCAGTCAGGATCTGAATAGCTAGACACTTCTGCATTCCCCTTATTAGTGTATAATAAACCTCTTCCTGGTGCCTTTTTGATATATCGAAGAATCTTGATAACTGCATCCCAATGAGAGTCACAAGAAGAGTCAAGGAATTGACTTGCCACACTAACTGAAAAAGAGATGTCTGGTCTTGTCACAGTAAGTTAGTTCAACTTTCCAACTAGTCGGCGGTAACGACCAGGGTCTGCAAATGGCTCCCCTGTCCAGGTAATAACTTAATATTAGGATCCATAGGTGTATCAATGGGTTTACATCCCAACATACCAGTCTCATCTAAGATATCCAGTGCATACTTCCTCTGACAAATGAAAATGCCTTCCTAGACTGTGCTACTTCGATTCCTATGAAATATCAAAGTCTGCCAAGATCTTTGGTCTGAAACTGATTGAATAAGTACTTCTTTAACTGATCAATCCCAGCTTGATCGCTGCCAGTAATAATGATGTCATCAACATAGACCAGGAGATAGATGCGTTGGCCAGAAGAGCTATGCCGATAGAAGACTAAACCAGGCCCGAGGAGACTGCTTCAGGCCATATAAAGATTTACGAAGCTTGCATACCATGTCAGAACTCTCCCCCTGAGCAACAAAACCTGGTGGTTGCTTCATATATACTTCCTCTTGCAAGTCACCATGTAAGAATGCATTTTTGATATCAAGTTGTAGAAGAGGCCATTGATAAATGGCAGCAAGTGCAAGAAATAGGCGAACAGATGCCATCTTGGCAACAGGAGAAAAAGTATCCCCATAGTCATGACCAAATATCTGAGTGTATCCCTTGGCCACCAAACGAGCTTTGAGGCGATCAACAGTGCCATCAGGACCAACTTTGACAGTGAATACCCATCGACAACCGACAACTGACTTTTTAGGAGTAGCATGAACAAGGTCCCATGTGCTACTGGATTGAAGTGCTTGCATTTCATCAATCATTGCTTGACGCCAACCCGGATGAGAGAGTGCTTCACCTGAGGTTTTAGGAATAGAAATAGATGAAATACTAGAAACAAAAGTAAAATGTGATGAAGAAAGTCTATCTTAACTCAAGAAACTATAAAGTGGATGAGGGTTACGAGTGGATCGAATACCTTTGCGAAGGGAAATGAGAGTAATCTCTGATGGAGGATCCAGAGGGGAAGTGTCGACAGCGGCAGGCAGTGAGTCAGTAAGGGTCAAATCCGCTGGAGGCGCAGGCTGACAACGCTGATAGGTGAGAAAAGGACGGTCCGCGGGGATGGAGGCAAGTATTCCGAGATAGAGTCCCTTGCAACTGGTAAAGACAAATCAAGAAAAAGAACAGGAAGAACTTGATCAACTTGTGTTATCTGAGATGGGATAGAATGAAAAGGTTGTTGATCAAGGAAAGCGACATCAGCCGAGACAATATAACGCTTGAGATCAGGAAAGTAGCAACGATACCCCTTTTGAAAACGTGTATATCCAAGGAAAGTACACTTGAAGGCTTTGGATGTTAATTTATCTTTTCCTGGAGTAAGATCATGAACAAAGCAGGTACATCCAAATACATGTGGAGGTAGAGTATAGGAAGGTGCTCCTGGAAATAAAACACTAAGTGGAACTTCGTTATTGAGTACGGAAGAGGGCATGCGATTGATGAGAAAGCAAGAGGTGATTATAGCTTCTGCCCAAAAACGAAGTGGAACATTCATATGAATTAGTAGGGTACGAGCAGTTTCAACCAGATGCCGATTCTTACGTTCGACCACTCCATTTTGTTATAGAGTGTGTGGACAAGTGGTCTGGTGTAAAGTCCCACGTTTCTCCAAAATATTAGAAAACTCAAGAGACACATATTCTTTTGCATTATCACTGCGCAAAATTTGAATAGAAGCACCAAATTGAGTATTTATCTCGGCACAAAATTTTTGATAAATTGAAAATAATTCAGAACGATTTTTCATTAAATAAACCCAAGTGCAATGAGAGAAATCATCAATAAAGGTGACAAAATACTGAAAACCCAAAACAGACATTGTTCGACTCGGACCCCAAATATCAGAATAAACAATAGAAAAAGGAGCATCAGCTCTTTTATTGACTCTATTAGCAAAGGAGGAGCGAGCGTGCTTTCCTTGCTGACAAGAATGACAGTTTAAAGACTTAAGACTGGATAAAAAAGGAACCATATGCCAAAGCTTGGAGAGGCTTGGATGACCCAGACGACTGTGAATTAGCTCAGGAGACTCTGTGAGAGAACAGGCTACTGGAGAAGGTTGTGCAATCAGATAGTAGAGACCTTGTGACTCAATGCCTGCTCCAATCGTCTTCCCCGTATCCGAATCCTGCATAGAAAAGGATTGTTTAGAGAAGGTAACAGTACATGAAAGAGAATGAATCAACTGGCTAACTGAGATTAAATTAAAAGGAATGCCAGGTATATAATAAACAGAACGCAAAGTTAAAAGGGGAGTTGGATTGGCTTCCCTAATTCCACGAGCAAGAGCCTTAGTGCCATCAGCAAGAGTGACAGAGGGTAGGTTATTAGAATAAGAAAGTGAAATGAAGAGATCTTTATTACCACAAAGATGATGAGTAGCACCTGAGTCTATTATCCAGGGTCCAAGAGATGATTGATAAAAACAAGCAACATGATTACCAGTGTCTTGAGTAGGATGCTGAGAAGAAACCTTCTTGAGAAGTGTCTCATAGTCGGCACTAGAAAGAGTTACTAATCCAGTAGGTGGTGTAGCATCAGTTTGAGCAAAGTTGACAGTCGATGGCTTCAAATGTGGGTACTTCCTATAGCAGCGTTCTTCAAAATGCCCAAGATTCTGGAAATAATTGCAACGAGGCCTCTGTCGGCGGCCATGTCTGTGACCGCGTCCACTGTTCCAATGGGAATCACTGGCTCGAGAAAAGAATGGAGATGGGGTAGTACTGGAGATGATGCCAGTCGTGTTTTTGGATGCATTACTTGAGCCCTACATCACAAAATAAAATAAAGGAGATTACCAGATCTGAAAATAGGAGAGGAAGGCGAGCTGTTCTGTCCCGGAATGGCCGAATTTTTTTATTTTTTTATTTTTTTGCGTGAACAGTACCTGTACGGACGCGTGAACAGTAAAACTATACGGACGCGATGAACAGCAAACCCGTACGGACGCGATGAACAGCAAACCCATACGGACGATGAACAATAGATCTGTACGGACACTATGAACAGTGGATCGTACAGACGATGAACAGTAAATATGTACAGACGCGGTGGACAATAGTTTTTTTTTTTTTTTGAAAACCCGCGTGAACAGTGTAGAACCAAGCCGGAGGGAAGCACAACGTTAGAGGAAGGAGAGAACGCCTAAGCAGTGGGCTTAGGGCTTTAGCGGAAGCGAAAAATCCCCAGAACAAAGAGCTCTGGTACCAAATTATAATGTATGAATGTATTGTATTCAATTATATAAAACTGTACAAGAGTCGTCTATTTAAAGAGGTTAAATGACCTAATGGGCTAAGCCCAAATAACCTTCTAGAATAATAAATTAATAATAATAAAACTAATATTATTTCTAACATGTTGAGATATAATATAGTCCCACATTGGTTGTATAAGCAACTAATGTGGATTTTATAAGGTCTTGGGCACTCTCACCCTTTGAGCTAGCTTTTAGGGTGGTGTATCCCATGGTTCTTTACAGATAAGATTAGTGGAAAACTGAGGAATATAAAGAACATTTTGAAGAAATAAGGAAGGTTGAATTTGAATGTTACTGGAACCAATAACTGACTTATGGGATCCATCGGCTACGGTTATAGTATGACGACCAACAATAGGATGATAAGAAACAAAGACTCAGCAAGACAAGTCATAGTATGAGTTGCACCAGAATCCAAAATCCACGAGGTTTTAAAATCAGTGCAAGAAGCAAGAAGAGATGTAGAATGTATATTCTTCCAGACAAGATCAAAGAACTTTCAGATGGCTTACACAGATTATCAATAGCGGTCTTAAGCTGCTCCAACTCCCCTTGCCGAATATTCACATATGGAGAGACATGTGTAGGCTGTGTAACAGTCAAATCAACATCGAAATCGGCCATAATGCAAAGAATAAGCCAAAAACAGCTACAAAATCAACCAAATGTACACCCAAACAACTTCTGACTCTGGCGATGAACAGTAACATCCGTAGAAAAGAGAGTCAAACAAAGGTCCTTTCAGTCCAAAAGGTCCCCAGAAAATTTTTTGGTTGCGGCGAGAGGCAAACCTATAGAGTTCCGCTCTAAAGGCGGCAGTCGCAAAAGCAAAGCCCTCATAATCGAGAACTCTAATACCAACTTGATAAGAGGAAGTATAATATTATTTGACAAATTGTGTATTACAACTATACAAGGGCTCTCTATTTAAAGAGGCTAAATGACCTAATGGGCTAAGCCCAAGGATGATTCTAGAATACAACTATAAATAAATAAAATAATTATTATTATTACAGCAATAGATCCCATGATTTTTTGTCTTAATGGAACAGGAAAAAAATAGATGCGAAGACATGTTAGTGTAGCTATTTTGATGTTAACAGTTAGCTGTTAGACTTGACTGTCAAACTCTGTTAGTGGATTCTGTTTGTATCTAATGTGCATGTTATCAGTCATAGTTATCTGTCTGATCTATATTATAGAGCTGTTCTCTGTATATGTGATTCAAAACAGAATTGCAGTTCAGATTCAGAACACATGTCCTTCCTTGTATCTCTCTCTCTCTCTGACTTTCTGTTGAGATATATAAAATCATTAATGTAACCTCACCCAACAGCTTAAGCTTTTGGATTGAATTGGTTCTTTACATGGTATCAGAGCCTCGGTGTACCGGGTTCGATCCTCACCGCCCCCCTCTTTCTTTCTAGTGGAATTTCTTTCTTCGCACGGGTAGGTGGGCCTGTACATTGTACACCCTTCAAGCTCAGTGGGCTCTCGTGTGAAGGGGCGTGTTGAGATATATAAAACCATTAATATAACCTTACCCAACAGCTTAAGTTTTTGGGTGTAATTGGTTCTTTACACTTTCCTTTATTTTATTTTTTTCATTTTCTCTCGCTTTCCGTCTGTATCATGAACTCTAATAAGGCAGAACTAAGAAATCCTTTTAATTAGTACTTCAAAATAATGGGGAAGAAACATCTTCTGAAAAGAAATTAGTTGAGTGCTACATTGAGGAGCAGCTGAAAATTGTGCTTGAAAATTCTGGCATTTTACTCCAATCGTTAACTCTGACTTGACTAACTGGAAACACTGGAAAATGCCAAAGAATCGCTCTCCTTCTCCTAAATTTATTTTACAGAAAATGCTCCTCGTTGTCAGAGGGGATTTTACATTCACTAAAGATTCTGTGAAGTCTATACCAAAGATATCTAGTTGTGAACATAGTAGAGCAGTGTCTGTTAGTCTCAAATAATAACCCATAAACGGAAACATAAGGGGAGAAAGTCATGCGGTCAGTGACCTTGCTGCGAATTATGTGTATTATTTTATTGCTTTCCAAATAAAAGACCATGCCGTAGAAGGAACCTGAGTTCTTAAAAACCTCAGAAATTGCCTGTCTGAGAGAGTTTTAGAAATACGAAAAAGAATTTACAATCATAAAGAGACTCTGAAGTCCTAATACCTCCATTTGCTGAAGTGAGCTTTTGAGTTGGGTTAAAGAATTGTAAGTCTTTTTATTTCTCACATGACCTGTTATACAAATGCCCTTATGGCATGGAGGAGGGGAAAAATCAGAGGCCCTTAACACAAATACCCTTTCTTATTCCTTGCTTTTTCCTTTTCCTAGTTTGGAGGATATCTTACTCTTCTTAGTTGTATGCAAAGAACCAATTCAACCCAACAGCTTAAGCTGGTGGATGAGGTTACATTAATGGCTTCTATATATCTCTAACACACCCCCTCACGCGAGAGCCCACTGAGCTTAAAGGGTGGACAATGCACAGGCCCACCTACCTGTGTTAAGAAATTCTACAAGAGAAAATGGGGGCGGTGAGGATCGAACCCGTGACACCAAGGCTCTGATACCATGTAAAGAACCAAGACAACCCAAAATCGTAAGGTGTTGGGTGACGGCCTTTTTAATGGTTTATATTATTCTCTAACACACCCTCTCACGCAAGAGCCCTTTGGACTTGAAGCGTGGATATTGCACAAGTCCAATTTATTATTTATCTTGTGTTTATTTAATTCAACTAGAAAGTGGAGGAAGTGAGGATCGTACTCGTCACCTTGTGGTCACTGAAGCTTTGATACCATGTAAAGAACCAATTCAACCCAAAAACTTACGCTAGTGGGTGAGACTACATTAATGGTTTTTATATATCTCTAACATTGTACTTTACCAATTTCTGTTTGATAATATTTCTTTTTCAATTTACATCAAAAAGAAGAGAAAAATATATGCAGAATATGCAAATCTAAACAATATCTATTTCGTATTCTTCGTTAATTTATTAAAACTGATCCATCACAGTTGTGGAGCAAATAATCAATGTTCAGTGCATTGAAAGGGCTTGATAGCAGGGTGGTTTTATTTATACCTACTAATTGGTTAACTTAATCATTATTAGTTTTAGCATTTATCTTTGTTGCATATATATTGGCATGCATACTGGTATCATATACATACATACCAAGAAAACATATGGCAGCCCCGAAGATATACCCGTGCTTCCTGGATAAATCATACAAGAACCCTATTTTGTTCCATTGCTTATGTTGTTATGTATCTTCATTAATCCAACTGCTTTTTTTTCGATGATTAAATTCCAGGAGAAACAAGCAGAATGTATGAAGCAAATGTTGATGATGTTGGCTATAGGTTGGTGGCCATCTATACTCCGGTAAGAGAGGATGGAGTAGAGGGCCAATCAATTTCTGTATCGACAGAACCAATTGCAGTTGGTAAGTTGAAATTCTTTATCTAATTGATAGTGGTTTAATGTATACGTAAATTATCTTTTGACATTTTATTATGTAATAATTCAGGGTGAGTTGTCAAACATTTATTAATTGCTAATTTTTAATAAATGTTTATGAAAGCATTAAATAGAATTAATAAGTAATAAGTATTTAACAATTGATTCGGTACCCATGAAAAAAATGGGTGTTGGAGTATTCCCATCAAATCCTATTCTTGCAGGTACCCAAACTAATACCTTTAAATCCCTAACCTTTTGCACTAACCAACCTCACCCCACATGTCCTGTATGAGACTTCAATTCCTCTAATCTCTATTTCTTAAGAAAATTGTGAATTTGATCTGTTAAATCTTCTTTGGTTGTATTGCTTCAATTCTCTTCTGATATCATCTGTAACCCAAAACCAATTAGGGTTATGTGTTCAAGGGTTGATGCTCTCCCTCAAATATCTGGTTTCTGGGTAAAACAGTTGGTAATAATCCTTGTTATAACTTACAAGGTATGGAAATTCCAAATAATGGCGGGGAAAACTGTGGGCTGGTCTTTTATTGTAATTGCAAACTATTCAAAATACATGTGCGTTTCTTTCTGTGCATATCTTTTCATGTCCCTTTTTTGTGCTCTCTTTTGCAGTTTGGCTTCTTTGGTTTGTGTACAATGTACACTATATAGTTTGGAATTTTGGGTTAAAGCATTATTCTGGGATTTTCTACACTGAACTTGGAAATTATATCTGACCTTTAATTCCATGCAGAGCCTGATGTTCTTAAAGAAGTGAAGCAGAACCTTGATCTTGGTTCAGTCAAGTTTGAGGTGGGATATATCTATACGTTTGTTTTATTGTCATTACCATATTATGAAAATCTATTGTTGATTATGTTCTCTCTACCGTTACCACAAGGTACAACAATATAATAAAAACTGTGATATACTTATCTGGATGATTAGCTATTAACTATTATCCAGGGATTCTAGTCCATCTAGGGTTGCGCTTATTAGAACAAAAACCTATATATATGTCACAAATATCTTAAAGTTAAACAGGAAGAAAAAGAATATAAATGGTGACTTGAGTGTAGCCATATCTATGGTTTAATATTCCAAGTTGTAGCTCTGCTGCTGTTTTGTTGTCTGAAGGAAACCTTTCATAATTCTTGGGAGTTGGGAGAATAAGCCTTGTCAGTAAAACCATATTGTTCAAGTATCTAAAATGTTAAACTTAACTTTGGAGTTCCTCTTGTATCTCATTGACTAGTTTTGTTTGAGATGCTATTCATTGAATAATCTCATCGAAAATTTGATAGCTTTGCATCATAATCTTGGTTCGCCTCAATTTTATGCCATACTTTTTTCTTAACCTTTCTGTTGAGATATATAAAACCATTAACGTAGCCTCACTTAATAGCTTAAGCTTTTGGGTTGAATTGGTTCTTTACATGGTATCAGAGCCTCGTGTCCCGAGTTCGATCCTCACCGCCCCTTACTTTCTTTCAAGTGGAATTTCTTTCTTCGCACAGGTAGGTGAGCCTGTATATTGTCCACCCTTCAAGCCCAGTGGGCTTTCGTGTGAGGGGGCGTGTTTAGATATATAAAACCATTAACGTAGCTTCACCTAATAGTTTAAACTTTTGGATTGAATTGGTTCTTTACACTTTCTTTTCCTGTCATTACCTATGTTTTTATCCTTCATCAGCTCATTGCTTGTCTTATGTGGCAGGTATTGTGCGACAAGGACCTAACCTCAAAAAAGGTACCTGAATAGTCTTATGATGTTTTTATTTGGAATTAGAATGTATTACTTTTTAAAAGGAAAAGTTCAAAATTACCATGCAGTTGCTCTTAGAATCACTTATCCCTTATATTTTATTTTTTATTATTTACATCCACTCCACCGACCCCAATTAATTTGGGATAAAGGTGTTGTTGATGTTAATGTTGATTATTTACATCCACTATGGTTGTTTCCATCTAGGTTCAACTTTGACAAGGTTAAAAGTTTAGCTAATTCGTCCATTTTCCCCCTTAAAAAAATCACTTTGGAGTTGTTTTATTCTTTCATCTTCTTTCTCGTTCATGTTAGGGTTTGCAAGGATATAGTTTGCCCAAATGATTTTTGTCAGCTCATCCAAAAACCAGAAAATAACACTAAAATAAAATGCGTCTAAGAACATACTCTCAGTCCGAGAACGAGAAGTCAAAAACAACTAAATGAGATACCAACAAGAAACCCAAGGCCCTACGACACTTCTATTGGGATTGTACATTGATAAGAGCATGAAAAAGCCCTTTTAATGAGAAAGAATACATAAGTCTACAATTTTCTACTGGGAGCCAATTTTCTTTCGTGTAAAAATTCAATTAGAGCGTCCTCACCAGATAAGGGAAAGAAAGAAGGCATACCAAAAATAACTCCAATGTATATTTTTAACGGGACAAAATGGACAAATTAATTAAAATTTTAATGGTGTTAAAACTGGATTTGGATTGGAAAAAACCATTGGAGAGGGAGGTGATAAAAAATAAAGCATATGGGGGTAAGTTACTTTAAGAGAAACCATTTTTTTAACTTTTCCCTTTTTAAAAAGGTGCAAAAGCCAAAAAAAAGAAGGACTAATCCTATTTTTTACTTTATTGCTATTTTAGATTTCTTCAGTGGGCACATATGAGAGACGAATCCTTGAAGTTAACAGGAAAAGGATCAAGGTGGTAAAGCCTGCTACAAAGACTTCTTTTCCAACTACAGAAATTCGTGGTAGTTATGCCCCTCCATTTCATGTAAGTTTGGGTGACCTAGAAAACTAATTTTCCCTCATCCACTATGTAATTTTATTGCCAGATTATTATATCCTTGATTTACTTGTGTGGATCTTAAAATGTATCAGGTGGAGGTTTTCAGGAATGATCAACACCGTCTAAAGATTGTAGTGGATAGTGAGAATGAAGCAGACTTAATGGTGCACTCCCGACACATTCGGGATGTTATTGTTCTTGTGATTCGAGGACTTGCTCAGCGATTCAACAGTACTTCGCTCAATTCCCTTCTCAAGATAGAGGCATAAATTATTTCTTTTATACTCATATTTGATCTGTGAAACCCGGTTGTTGAGACCAGTTATCTCACGTTTTGCTTGTCCTGAGTGCCATTATTGTTATGGTGAGAGAACAGTTATTAATGCCATAATCATTGCAGGTCATTGTTTACACACACACTTTCTCTCTGTGCGCGCGCGAGCGCGTTTTAACGCAAGAGAATAACCATTTAAGGATTTCGCATTAAGAAATTCATGTATATTTTGGACGTCTTAGAATGGTATTAAAATTTACAATTGAGTGAGACGCGAGTAGGGTTTATTCAGTAGTGGTTTGCAGACTAGCTACAGGTTTCTTATTCCTGTGCCTATGACAATGCTTGAGTTTAAGTTAACTATTTTTTTTTTTTTTTTTGGTAAGCTAAGTTAACTATTTCTATGAAAGAAAAGTGAGTTTGTTAAAGTTTATTATAATTTTAATCTATTAAAACGTAAGAATAGATATGTTTTTATCTATTCATTAAGAGAAAAATTAACTTTATTTTATTTTATTTTTTATCTTAATAGCGCTGGAAGTGAGTTAACTAGTGAATTTGTTTGCTGTTTCTGCATGGTTCATTATCAATACAAGAAGTTCAATTTTTTGGTTTCATCAACTTGTAAATTGAACCGATATATAAACATAGTTTTTTAATTAGAACAATGCCTTAGTTTAATCTATAATGGCGTTGAGTTATATTTTTTATTGATTATTTTATTTTTTTTAGCTGGGTTTAAATATTATGAAAGTAAAAATTTGAATATAATTCATTGAAGTTAAAAAATTTCAATTAATATAAGATTTAATGTTGACTCATTAAGCTGAAATAATTATGAGCTTGAGCTGAATCAAACATAAGCCAAGAAAGTGAGATTGATTTCTTTTTAAATTGAACTTGAGTTGAGCCTACTTTGACTTTGTTTGACTTTCTTTCCACCTCATTAAAGTGTTATTGTACTGTGCTAGTCTTGGTCACTTCCTTATGCCAGAGGAACTATCTGGCTCACTCTATCCTTCAACTTAGTAACAAGCAAATAACTGGTTGCATCCAGCTGTTACAGATCATAGTTATAAATTTTAGAGTAAAGACCCAAATTGGTCCCTGACAAAAAACTCGGTGTCCAAATTACTCCCTCACAAAAATAAACTCGATAAATAGTCCCCAACAAAGTGAAATAGGACCTACGTTAGTCCTTCTATCAATCCAAAACTGACAGTGTCAATGACGGTGATGACGTGTCATGTTAAGTGACATGTTGGAGGCCACGTGGGTTGAGGAACGACATCGTTTTGAGAGACTCATCCACGTTGATCAGTATGGTCCCTAACAGTTTTAACAAAGGGGACCAGTATGGTTCCTAACATTTTTATCGGGGTCCTTTTTAGTCCCTGCTAAAGTTCTGTTAACACCAGTGCCACCATTTGCTATTAACACACCAGTAATGGCATTTCCCCTTGTACATGTTGATATTAGTCATGCATAACACAATCAACTTCTGTATAATTCACACCATGACATTCTTAGTTTAGTCTTTATACATTGTTTCCTTTCCTTTTTTTTATCTCCATCGAGTTTATACAACATTTTGTGCCAATAAACATAACTTCAAATACATAAGCCATGCTATATACATTGCATAAACAACAATTCATTACACCAGCAAATCTCAACAGAACCACATTTTAAATTTCACTCCAGCCTACTTGCAAGATATATACATACTAGAAACACAACAATAATGGATCCAACACAAACACCCTAGCACACCTACACACATGCATCATTTCCTTCTCAACCCTTTCAAAGTCTGTCTGCATCTTCTATGATATGTCTTCAATCTTTATACAGTGCTCATGAAAAAATAACGATTGAAAAAACCCTAGCACACCTACACACATGCATCATTTCCTTCTCAACCCTTTCAAAGTCCACATGCAAGGGTTGATAGTCTGTCAAATAATCAATAGTCTGTCACCTCTACGGAACATTTAAATTTTCTTGCAAGAAAAATCTGAACAAGCATAGAAACTAAAAGGAATCTTGCCACTTCAATTAGTCAAGATATTGAATTTTACGTGCCAGATAGTGGTGAAGGAGAAGGCATTACAATTTACATGAGATTTTAATATATTCTCAATAAAGATAGAAGTGAAGATAAATTAATGACAATGCTAAAGAGACTACATCCCTAAACTACTAAATATATTTTTATATAGAAACTTACGTATACGATTACATGAAAAACCTCGTAAAAAAAACAATAACTTTATTTTCTCTAATGTTGTGTCAATGTTTAGTTATATTTTTATGTATGAATGGTTGCTATTGTTTAGTTAATAACTTCAAGGTTTCATAGTCAAGCTGTGAGTCTGTGACATTATTTTGTTAATGGTTACTCTATTTTATTAAAGAAACCATTCATACACGAAGAATATGTTAATGCGTGTTCATATTTATCACATGAGACTTGTATTGGTGGCCACTGGCCATAATATTTTTCGTTCCCACTTGCATAGAGTTTATCATAAACTTGAACTTATATCAAGACTGCAACTGAAAAGCCTATATGACTAAACAGATAGACTATTTTTGTTGCTACATGGGAGAGAAATATTCTTGTGGACACACAAAATATAATATGGATTCCACTATATGGAGGAGAGAGAAAAACACAAAGTGGAATTCACATTGTATTTTATCGTGTATGAGAGGATTTTTATCCGTTGTAACATAAAAAAAAGTAACACCCTTATTATTGGGTAAATGAAATAGCATGTTACATTATCATGTTACATGATGTTTTTACATATACAATTGAGAAGAGAGAAAAGAGATGAGAGAAAAAAATTAAGGAATAAGACTATATAACTGTGCGTGTAGGAATATCATGTTATTATCATGTAGCATTATATTTGATTTACCCTGTTATTAGTTGTAAAGAGTAGTATAAGTATTTATCTTTTTTAGAGGGTAAACAAAATAACAAAAAGGATAAAGACATAACAATGGTTGGTGGAGATATCCATCTAAGCAAGCAACGGTACAACTTGACATAACAATAAAAAAGAAACTTATCCATTGGTTGTTGCCATTTTATAATGTGCTAAAGAGTTTTTTGATTCCTTCTTACTTCCTCAGATTATCGTAGCAAACTCATATTTGTCTACATTCTCTGCAATGCATGATGTATTGCATGCAATTAAGTCCAAAGTTAGCTGCTTTAAATAAGTGTACACTTCAAATACAGCTCAATCATGAAGCCACATGAAAGGGTTAAGAAGGAAATGATGCATGTGTGTAGGTGTGCTAGGGTTTTTTCAATCGTTATTTTTTCATGAGCACTGTATAAAGATTGAAGACATATCATTGAAGATGCAGGCAGACTTTGAAAGGGTTGAGAAGGAAATGATGCATGTGTGTAGGTGTGCTAGGGTGTTTGCTGGATCCATTATTGTTGTGTTTCTAGTATGTATATATCTTGCAAGTAGGCTGGAGTGAAATTTAAAATGTGGTTCTGTTGAGATTTGCTGGTGTAATGAATTGTTGTTAATGCAATGTATGTAGCATGGCTTATGTATTTGAAGTTATGTTTATTGGCACAAAATGTTGTATAAACTCGATGGATATAAAAAAAGGAATGGAAACAATGTATAAAGACTAAATTAAGAATGTCATGGTGTGAATTATGCAGAAGTTGATTGTGTTATGCTTGACTAATATCAACATGTACAAGGGGAAATGCCATTACTGGTGTGTTAATAGCAAATGGTAGCACTGGTGTTAACAGAACTTTAGCAGGGACTAAAAAGGACCCCCGATAAAAATGTTAGGGACCATACTGGTCCCCTTTGTTAAAACTGTTAGGGACCATACTGACCAACATGGATGAGTCTCTCAAAACGACGTCGTTCCTCAACCCACGTGGCCTCCAGCATGTCACTTAACGTGACACGTCATCACCGTCAGTTTTGGATTGACAGAAGGACTAACGTGGGTCCTGTTTCACTTTGTTGGGGACTATTTATCGAGTTTATTTTTGTGAGGGACTAATTTGGGCACCGAGTTTTTTGTCAGGGACCAATTTGGGTCTTTACTCTAAATTTTATTTTCATTAATAGCTCGCGGGAATTATAGTCAACGTTCATAACTAAAGGTTTGGTTTAGCTTTCAGTTATGATGCATGGACACTGACACGGGATACGACACGACACGTCGACACGTTAATTCTAAAAAATGTCATATTTTAACACTTTGGGACACGTTTTGATATTAAATAATATTTTTAATATATATAATATAATTTATATTTAATACATATAACAAGTTTATAATAAGTCATATAACCAATCAAATATTCAAATTTTATATAAATAAAAATAATTTTTCGTATCTTATTAATTTTTAATGTCAAATTTCATAACAGAATAAAATTGATTTATAATTTTTTTTTATGTTTAGTAAGTAAAATAAAATTAAGAGTAAAAAAAAACGTGTCGGATGCGTGTCGGAAAGAGTTGATTACGTGTGAGAAAAATGTGTCGAAACATGTCAGAGAGTTGACCGCGTGTTCTAAAATATTGACCGCGTGTCGGAACGTGTCGGTGTCCGACACGTATTCGACACACGTATATTTTACAAAGAAGTACATGTCTGGTATCTTAGGCTTTTAGAATCCGAAAATCATGGTTAAGCTTTTATTCAATTCATGGTTTTGCATATTTTATTTTTTAGTTAAACCAAAATTGCTATTACAATAGTTGGCTGTGTATTTTAAATTCTTTTGTTAGAATTAATTCATCACAATATTCATAGGTCTAGTTTGGCCGAATTTTTTAAGTTAATATTATTTTAAACCCTACACATTAGATCCATTTTAAAATTATGACAACACATAAGCTATAAAAAAATTAAAATAAAGTTAAAATTGTTTGGTGTTTGATTCCCAAACCTTTCATGCCAATAAACTGTTTGTTGAAATGCTTGACCAAGACAAGGAGTTACCTTCTTAAGCTCATAATGTTGTCCGAGTCTATCTTCGTTGGGACCCTCCTTCTTGATCCACATGCTAGAGCCAATGGGCCCGGCCAAGTCTTCTTCACGACATGCAAGTCAAAAAATGACCTCCAATATTCGTCGTTGAACTTCTTCAAGGCTTCCTTGTTGTGTTGGATGTTGAGCAGAGCCACCTTATCGAGGGAGTAGTGCTCGAAAGAACTAAAACCACATTGAAGGGGACGTGCATGGCACTGAAGTTGTGGACAGTGGAGCAATGGCGGAAAGCCTTGTCCTTTATGTTATCAGCAACCCAGTAGTGGTAGTCATTAGACGAAGGATAAGTGTGGTTGTTGGTGATGAGAACGTGGAGGAGGATATACATGGTATTGGGATAGACATAGAGCATGTATTTCTGTTGTGGGTTGAATGCATGAGTTTTGCTGTTCGGGAGCATAAAGAGCGAGATTATAATATAATACTGTTGGAAAAAAAAAGTATGTAAAATAGATATAAAAAGAAAGATATAATATCATATCCTATCTTATCCCTATTTTTAATATTTCAATTTTGAATAATGATTTTGATATATTTGTATGTATTTCAATACATGACTTCAATTTCTTTTCTCTTTTTTTGGTAGATACATGACTTCCATTTCTATTTTGAGCTTATTATAGCTTTTGATAGATAATTTTCTAGAAATAAAAATAACCCGTAATTGTAGAAGTACACCATCAATAAAAATAACTCATTAATACAAGATTTTATACGCAAAAAGAATGATGGAATTAACTAATATTAAATATTTACCTAAATATAATAAAGAAAGATTTTTATTTTATGAATTAAACTAAGAATTTAAATTATTCACGATATTAATTTAAAGGCTGCCACTCAGTCTACAAAAAAAGAAAGGATGCCACTCAAAATAAAAGCAAGATTGATTAAAAAAAATAGGAATTTAAACACACCACTCGCTAACTATGCAAGGATATATTTAATTTATATCCAGTGGCTACAGCCTCAGAAGCACCGATACTTACTTTTTTCAAAATGTGTGTGTCGGACACGTATCCGACACACGCTCCGATACGCGGTTAATATTTTAGGACACGCGGTTAACGTTCTGACACGCAATTAACTTTTTTCGACACGCGATCAACGCTCCGACACGTTTTTTTTTTTTACTTCTTAATTTTATTTTATTAACTAAAAATAATTTATAAATCTATTTTTTTGTTATGAAATTTATATAAAAAATTAACAAGGTACGGAAAATTATTTTTGTTTTATTTATGTTATAATATTTGAATATTTGATTAGTTATATGACTTATTATAGATTGTTATATGTATTAAATATAAATTATATTATATATATTAAAAATATTATTTAATATCAAAACGTGTCCCAACGTGTCGAAATATTACATTTTTTAGAATTAACGTGTCATCGTGTCGTGTCGTGTCCCGTGTCAGTGTCGGTGCATCATAAGCTACAACACGAAGCTCTAGGACTAGGAGTGGATGCATAAAAACGTGGAAAGGTCCAAAAGGATTCAGGAAGCCTCCAACTGGAGAGATGTTTTCTACCCGACATGCTGATACCTATGGAATTGGCGCAACCAACATATCCATGAAGGTGACTTTCGTAGACCCTGTAGAAGAACAGAAGTAATCACAAGCTTTATGAACCAAATAAAGGAATCTCGGGACAAGAATAATCGACGCATTGAGAATGAGTTTATTGAACACAACTCAAGTGGTTAGAAGCCCCCAGAATGTGGATGGCACAACCTCAATATTGATGGAGCATTATCCCTTCCTAGACAAAAAAACAAGTTGTGGAGGTCTGCTCAGAGACCACACTGGAAAATTCATGAGTGGTTTCAACTATAATATAGGTTATTGTAACCCTTTAGATGCGAAACTCAAGGGTATTTTAAAAGGTTTGGAGTTGGCTTGGGAAACGGGGATAAGAAATGCGGAGGTTGAATGCGATTCTATTGCTGCTATAAACTTGACGCGGGAAGAACAAGAAGACCCCAGAAAAAGGAACACTCTAATTATGATAATATCCTCTACGATTACCAGAAGCCCCCCATTAATCTCCTGGAACTGTTGACTTGGGATGCATCTAGAATTTCTTCTTGTATGAATATCCTTTGTAAATCATATCATTAAGGAATTATAAAAAAATTCTTATCACACATAATCTATTAACACATCAATCTAATATCATTAAGGAATTAGGATTATACTCAAGAAAATTCATAGATAATTACTCTGTAATTTCCTAGAGATTAAGATTAAACTCAACAAACTTCTTACATAATTAACTTATAATTTTCTAGAGGTTAATATTAAATCCAATAAAATTCCTAACAAAATTTTTATATGATTAACCTATGATTTTCTAGAGATTAATATTACCCTATCTAGATCCAGATAAAATTGACCTACGAATTAGGATTACCCATAACAAATTCATATTTAAAGAACCCAAGATTACATATAACAAATTCTATATAAATATAACCTATAATACTATAAGGATCAGGATTAAATACAACAAATTTTAAATAAAACTAACCCATGACACCCTAAGGATTAGGATTACACATAACAAATTTCAAATAAAACTAACATATGACACCATAGGAATTAAGATTACATAAAACAAAATTCATATAAAACTAATCTATTACTCCCTGAAGATGAGGATTACATTATCAAAATTCGTCTAAAAATAATCTATGACTCTCTAGGTATTACGATTACTTGAACTCCGTGTTCAAAGGCTCCTCAAGAGAAGAGTGATTTAAAAGGGAAAGCGTAATTGAAAGCTAATATAATAACCCAAGCTTGTATAATTAGTAATTGGGAATTTCCCAATGATAAAAAGAGATTATTTGGATGTAGAATCTAATTTGTACGACAAGTTGTTCCTAGAGTAGGAATGACCCAGAGTAGGAACGACCCTAGAGTGGGAATGACCTCAGGGGGTGTTTGGTTCAGGTGTAATTTGTTTTTACTAGGAAAATGTAATTACTAGGGATCTGCAGGGAAAGTGAGTTAGATAGAAAAGTTTTAAAAAAGTTGTTTTATTGGGCAAAATTTTACTAGGAAAATTTGAGTGAAATTCCTGAATGTGTGTTTGGTTGAGGATAAAATATTGATGAAAAAATTTATTGAAATTACCTATAGGACCAATTATCCTTTTCACATGTGGGGGTAATTGTGTCACCCATTTGTACCACTTTTCACTTATCCAATTTTCAAAGACAAATACCACCTTCAATAATGCTTTCTGGAACCGTCATTTTGTTGCTTTTTACATGCAAAACATGATAGCTAGGCAACTCACTTTGATGGGTAAAATTGAAGAAATCGATGAACCAAACATGGACAATTGGGTATGTGGGAATCACTTTGCTGGGAAACAATGGAAAATCCTTGAACCAAACACCACCTCAGAGTTAGGACCCAAAGAAGGAACAACCCCAGAGTGGGAACGATCCCAGAGTGGAAACGTTATAGGTCACTTTTCATATAAAAGTGCAATTACAGAAAGTTTTGGGGTAAAAAGGCAAATAGACAAAAGTTACCCAAAACTAAAAATATTGTATAGAAAGACTATTTTTATGATGATTATGAGATTAGAACACATGTTTAGAAAATATTAAGGATTGGCTAGAAAAGAATATGAAAGTGAGGTCGAATGAGTAAATGACTTTCCTTAGTTGACTTTTGTCAAAGCATTTTTAAGTGATTAAAACCACTTCATTAAGTCATGAAACACATTTCACCAATAGTCTTTTTCTTCCTCATTTTCGTGGAAGCCATGGGAGAAAGAGGGAAAAACTTGGAATCACCATATCTTGAGCTACACTAGACGAAATCGAGTGGTTCCAAAGCCAAATGTAATACCCCGTGTGTACCTGGTGTATTAACATACATATGATAATAAGCATGACATTTTCAAATAATTTAATGTGGAAGCTCTCTTGTTAAATCACTACTAAGTCTAGTATAAAACGTGATTAACTTTTTCCATTTCCTTATGTATTGCAATCCTTATCGCCTCTTTGGTTAAAATGTAACAGAAGACATTTCTCCTGTATTTTGGACCACTAGGAGTAATTCTCACCTGATAATTTCAACCTGATTAACAATTTAATATAATTCAAACATAAACATACATACATAAATCATATTGCCTAGCCACCCATAGCCTAGGCTATATCATAACCAACAAGTCTCAAAATAATGTCCATAATGTTACTTAAATGATTACATTAACTACACAAAAGAGATGTAATTACATAAGTAACATAGACCGGTGTATGCATCACTAATAACATATACAAATTATCAACATGGCATAAGCATCCCCTATACTCTCCAAAAGAATGACATGGAAAATATAACTCAAAATAATAACATGTCATGTACATATCAAAATAGCAGCCAAAGTTATGACTATCATGTCAGATAATATCTCTTCTCCGGCATCTTGTCGTGCGATGCCTCAGCAGCACCAACTACTATACCTGAAATGGTAATCCCCATAATGTAACAGCTTGTTGTACACCGGAATGTGATAACATTAATTATGATATTAAGCGCAGTTACAATCACAACAGTTAATTCAAAAATACTGAAAAACTTTTTCCTTTTCATTATGTATGCAACTTAAACAACCGTAAAACATAATGATACAACTGTGATCACAATTGAAATCTAAGGCGGAAGTAGTATTCTAATTGCCTAATAATCATACAACACTTATTTTAAGTTTCTAAGAGGCCATAAATCAACTTGACATAAAATTCAACTTTGCAACTTTCCTAAAACAGAGTACGTTTCGATTTTCTCAATACTGGGCGTGATCCACTCATCAATAATTTCTTATCTTTTAGTATGTTAAACTAGACTCTTTCACCTTTCCAACAAGGTATCACACGCCTCATTTGGAGTTCTCTAGCTTCGGTATAACCATTCGAAGTTGGACAAGCAAAGCTGCCAACCAACTACAAACAGGGTACCAAACATCCCTCACCATTTCTGTGATTCTTAATGTTTTACTAAACCAAATGCTCTCAAATTTTTATACAGAATACTAGATACCTTCATCTTCAATTTGGCATTTCATAAGCCTAATTTGAGAAAGAATTTAGAGAGATATAATCTTTTTAAAATAGGACCCGAGACAGCCCCTGCACAGGTGCAGTTTGAGAAGTCCTCACTCCCTTCCTCGTATAGAACGCTACACAACTCTAAATGGTACCAAATTTTTGGTTAATATAACTGACATCCTAAGATTTAAAATGATATATGGTTCATCCTATTTAGACATCTGTGGAGGGAGATATGGTCTCTCAAAGTTAGCCTAAAAACTGATAATTTCTTAAAAAATTTGACAACATCTCCTTTATTTTATTAACTAATCCCATTTTCTAAAAGTGTGTTCTAATCCTTCAAAATGTACCTAACAGACAAGGGTGGCATACAAGGTTCAACGTACCTTGGTGCTCTTACAACCTACAAAACATTTCCATAATTCTTTGATTAATTCACTATGTACTCCAACACTTAGTCATTAAACCTTTTGATACTCATTTCAATCATATGATTCAATTACATGCATTTAGCATCAATGAATAATATCATAACCTAGAATAGGACTATTGCCCTTCCATCACATACATTCATCATTAATTGACACAAGATCCATAATTCTTCAATTACATTAATCCATTACAAATATAAGTACTAAATCATATTGCTCCAAATAACCATAATTACATAACACTACACTTAGCCAAAATACAACATGAACAACAAACATGCATGGAATACATCACTCATGCAATACAACATGTTTATGCTCTAAGTGTAGCATATCAAATAAATCCCAAAATGCAAAAAGACAAGCTTTCATCATGCACTCTAAAATGCTCTCATCATCATCAACCAATGGGCCTCTTGCCCAAAACTCTGGTACCGCTACATCCACTTGAAACATAGCCCCATAACACAAGGTGATATATATGAATATATCTCAGTAACCCAAAGGTTCTGTAGGATCACTCTACCCAATGGCTCACTCAGATGTAAAATGACAATAATATAACTATAACCATAACATACAAATCACATGGCCCAATGGCCTACGGCATATCAATCGGGTCCTCATCCAAGAATATATCCCTGGGATATCATTCAAGGCACCCACAACTATAACTCTTGAGACATTCCTAGAGTGCTCCTCAACGGATCACAATTTTAGGGGCCCAGGCCAACTGGAACTCCCTACGGAGGTCTTTCTAGTGGAAATCCCTTACGGCATACGACAAACTATCTATTGGCCATAGATACGGTATAAACTCACATATACCCATCAACATACACATGCATGATCATGTTATAATTCACACTATTGCATCAAACAACTTCCAACCATTACCCCAATAGGCATGGTGGAGCACACATGGGGATTAACCCCAGTACCAATAGACTATCTCTTTGAAGCTCCCGAGCTAGGTTGTTTCAGTTACAAGTTACTTTGTAACAGCCCGTTGTACACCGGTATTGTTAACATTAATTATGATATTAAGCGCAGTTACAATCACAACAATTCATTTATAAAAATGCGAGTAAACTTTTTCCTTTTTATTACGCGAGCATTTAAAACAGTAATAAAGCGTAATAAATAAAAGTTGTGACCGAAACTGTAAACTATTTGCAGAATAATATTATAAAATACTTAGATATCATAAAACACTTCTCTCAAGTCACTAAGGGGTTCCCATAAACTCACTTAGCGAAAATCTCACTTTTACGTTTTCTACCTATCCGAAGATGGTTTGGTATTTTAATTACTGCAAAGAAACTGCATTCTATGAACCTCCCATCTTTTGATATGTTATTCTACACTTAAATACCTTTCTAACAAGATATCACATGAGTCATAAAGTTCTCGTTTGCTCCGGATATCGATGTTTGAAGTTGGACAAGCAAATCTGTCAGCAACCTCAAACAGGCTCGAAACAGCCCTTACTCTCTCAACGATTCTGGAAAATCCACTAAACCAATTTCTCTCAAATTTGTATACAGTAAACTAGACACCTCAAGCTTCAATTTGACATATCATGCACCGAATTTAACCAAGAAACGAAGCGAAAATAAAATTCCCAAAAACAACCAGAAACAGACCCCTGCACAGGGGCGTTCTGTACAATCCGGTGTCTATGACATCTACAGGGCTGCGTGCAACCTAGAAAATTCTCAAATTTTAACACAAGGTAGACGACATCTCAAGCTTTAAAACAGCGTATGGCACGTCCCTATGACTGCACCATTGTCTTCATTTCATAGGGGCGTTCTGTACAATCCGGTGTCTATGACATCTACAGGGCTGCGTGCAACCTAGAAAATTCTCAAATTTTAACACAAGGTAGACGACATCTCAAGCTTTAAAACAGCGTATGGCACGTCCCTATGACTGCACCATTGTCTTCATTTCATAGGTAATTTACCCTACGCAAACATCAGAATTTGATTTCTACTTCTTCACAAAAGTTTTAGCTTAGGGTCTTATCTTTCCAAAGCAATTGAGAACATCCTAATCCCATATATATAACTCCAGATATGTTCAAATTTATGAAGCAGTGCAGAATCTGTGACAATACCATTACAGAATATTGGAGCTCCGATTAAGGTTCCTTAACTACTCAATCATATTTCGACCTCTTCATGAAAGTTGTAGGTATATTTCTAAGCTTTTCAAAACACTAAAGCATGTTCAAATCCAAGGTCTATAACTCAATATATGAGCGAAAATATGAACTATGTTCAGTCAGAAAATTCAGTATTATAGTTGTAATTATCAATCATCAAGAACCCCTTTCTAATTCATCACCATTATACCAAATATACATAACCCATCATCAAAACTAAGCATAAACCATCATCAAAACCAATCCACAATCTCAATATCAATTCAACACTCTCACACATCATACAATCCTATAATTAACTCAAACAAATATTTCACAACTCAATTACACAATCCTACAACCATTCCATTTCACAAAGTCATGCCTCATGAAATTGCCCAAGTTATCAACTTTTTCACTAATAAATTTTATGAGCTCAATCACTACAAAACATCATTCTAAGACACTTTTATCTAATACACATTTTCAATTTGAAGTCTCTAACCATATCAATTGATGCACACATAGCTTAGGTTTCAATTTATGATCATATTAAAACTCAATCAAAATCAAGAAATAAGGGTAGTGACCACTTTCGGGTCTTTAGACGCCAGAAAAGTAGGAGGCTTGTGTTTACAAAAAGAAATAAGTCTCCTCTCCTCAGCAGCACCCTCATCATATTGTTCAGCAATAATAGATAGCTCAACAAAAATAGTACATTGACTAGCCTCACCAGTGTGATGACTAGCTCCACTCTCCCCCTGCTAGGGAGTAACAGAAGGCGTAGATGTAGGAGTCACCATAGTTTTGTGAGGAGGAGAATCAACCCTCCTATGAGTAGCTCTCTCGTCCCTCATCTCAGTCATAAAGTTCAGCATTAACTCTTGATTTGCTTTCATCAAGTTTTCAGTCATTGTCCTATTGGCGGCCGTTTCCGTCTGCGGAGCATTTAATACTGCAGTAACCGGAACAGGCGATGGCGGGTCTGCATTTCGTGCCACACGATTGCCCTGAAGTCTCCTCATGATAATTGTACATGTGACACAAAGGAATGAGCTGATCAGACCTACACTGAGGAATCACATATACAATAATCATAACAAGTCTACAAACAACTACACAACACAGAACACAGTCATACAATCATCAGAGTTCCCTAGTAAACTGCTCTGATACCATAAATATAACAGCCCGTTGTACACCAGTATTGTTAACATTAATTATGATATTAAGCGTAGTTACAATCACAACAATTCATTTATAAAAATGGGAGTAAACTTTTTCCTTTTTATTACGCGAGCATTTAAAATAGTAATAAAGCGTAATAAATAAAAGCTATGACCGTAACTGTAAAATATTCGTGGAATAATATTATAAACTACTTAGATATCATAAAACACTTCTTTCACGTCACTAAGGGGTTCCCATAAACTCACTTAGCTAAAATCTCACTTTTACGTTTTCTACCTATCCGAACATGGTTTGGTATTTTAATTACTGCAGAGAATCCGCATTCTAAGAACCTCCCATCTTTTGATATGTTATTCTACACTTAAATACCTTTCTAACAACATATCGCACAAATCATAAAGTTCTCGTTTGCTCCAGATATCGCCGTTTGAAGTTGGACAAGCAAATCTGCCAGCCAACCTCAAACAGGCTCCAAACAGCCCTCACTCTATCATTGATTCTGGAAACACCACTCAAACAATTGCTCTAAAATTTTTATACAGTAAACTTGACACCTCAAGCTTCAATTTGACATATCATACACTTAATTTGACCAAGAAACGAAACGGGAATAAAATTCCTAACAACTACCAGAAACAGCCCCTGCACAGGTGCGTTCTGGACAGTTCGTGTTCACAGGCTTCTATAGGGCTGCGTGCAAACCAGAAAATTCTCAAATTTTAATAAAAAGTAGAGGACATCTCAAGATTTAAAATGGCGTATGGAACGTCCCTATCGGATTTCTGTGGGGGGGGGAGATATGTTCTCCCAAAGTTCACCTATATTCTGCCAATTTCTAGAAATTTTGCCAGAGTTTCCTTTGTTTTTCCAATAAATCCCAACTTTGAAGATGTGTTATCTAACCTCAATTTTGTACCTAATAATCATGGGTGGCACACAAGGACCAGCAATGCCTTGGTGTTCTTACAACCCTTCACAATTTATATACAATTTGCTCACTTTACTTTTCATTTCTTACATTCCCCAAACTTAAACTATTTCAATCACTTTGATCCATTTGCATGCATTCTTTAAACATACACATAATCATAATCCTAAAATAGGCCTATAGCCCTTTCATCATATAATGTGCTTCAATATTACACAAGATCCAATATTACAATTTACATTTCTCCGATAAAACATAATACAAATAAATCTCCAATGACAACATAAGTACTCTAACTTCAAAATATGACATAATCAAGGTACAACTAGACCTAGGCAAAAAGATGGCATGAACAAATATGATAATACGCATAAATTTCACTCCATATACAATGTTCATGCCCTAAGTCTAGCCTATGTCAAAATGGCCTCAAAATGCTAAAAGGTGCATAATCTCCAATGCTCATCTTATGGGTCTCTTGCCCACGGCTCCTGTCCCACTGTTACTACCTGAAATAAAATCCCCAAAGCGGGGTGAGATATACGAATATATCTCAGTAACCCAGAGGTTCTGGAGAATACTCTGTCCAATGGCTCACTTCAATGCATATCAATAACATAATATAACATTTAGAAACGGGATAAAGCAAGAGATTTAGTGAAGTAGGGAAGCATAGGGAAACAAAATACGACGAAGCTGGAATGGTCAATGCCAAAACCACGCAACATCCAGCCTATTGGCCTCGGCATATAGCCTACGGGTTTCAAACCAAAGAGTGTTCCCAGAACATCAACCAAGGCACCCTCCATCCATATACACCCGAGACTTCCTAGTGTGCTCCTCTACGGATCACACACCATGACCCCAGGTCAACTGGAACTCCCTCATTAAGACCTATCAAGTGGAAGTTCGTAACGCCCGAAGGCAACTGTCTACTGGCCAGAGACTCGGTACATCCTATGTACCACTAAACATACAATAATGCATGAACATGTTATACTACATTATTCACTTACACCTCCAACCACTACCCTCAATGGGCATGGTGGAGCACACACGGGGATCAAAAACCAGTACCAAGGGATTACCTTTAAGCTTGCTTCCTTTTCCAATTCGCTTAGACACCAATAGATTATCCACGCTTACTTGATTCAACCAAGTTGCCTATTAAAATGGCATTGCCCACTTAATTCATAACTTACAATATATACACATTACTACTAACAATCACTAAAAACATGTTTCTTTAACTTGAAGAAATCATATTATGTCTTGTGTACTTTAAAATCTTCAATTAAAGTAACTCCCTTATTAACTTTCAGATTAATTTTCCAATTCATGCCATCCAAAAAGTCATAACTATAATCTCATTAATTCTTACAAATCATACATAATAGGCAATTAATCTAAATTATTAGATTAACCTTAGTTTCTATACTTTCTATAAAATTATTTATACTTAATTTGTTCTTCTAAAATTTTTATATTTTACCAACATAATCTACATGTCAAGAGCTTTCCAACGGTATATTACGATCCTCGTTCGGATTTATACATCCCATGTTATGCCCTTAGTAAATGAATATGTTCCAAAAATAAAATTTTAGAAACAGTGCAGAACATTAAAAATAAACTGGGATTGATTCGCTAATCTAAAAATTCTACCACACTCCAGAATTAAACATCTTTGAGTTAGCTTTACATAGGTTCAAGCCTCATTCAATTTGGAGCTCTCTAGCTCAAGTTATGCTCATTTTACTACAGTACGTTACTCTCTAAGCCTATGACTGCACCATTGTCTTTATTTCACGACTAATTTAACCTACACAAACATCAGAATTTGATTTCTACTTCTTCACAAAAGTTTTAGATTAGGGTCTTATCTTTCCAAAGCAATTTAGAACATCCCAATCCCATATCTATAACTCCAGATACGTTCAAATTTTTTAAGCAGTGCAGAATCTGTGACAGTACCATTACAGAATATTGGAGCTCCGATAAAGGTTCCTTAACTACTCAATCAGATTTCGACTTCTTCATGAAAGTTGTAGGTATATTTCTAAGCTTTTCAAAAAACTAAATCATGTTCAAATCCAAGGTCTATAACTTAAGATATAAGCAAAAATATGAACTATGTTCAGTCAGAAAATTCAGTATTATAATTGTAATTATCAATCATCAAGAACCCCTTTCTAATTCAACACCATTATACCAAATATACATAACCCATCATCAAAACTAAGCATAAGCTATCATCAAAACTAATCCACAATCTCAATATCAATTCAACACTCTCACACATCATACAATCCTATAATTATCTCAAACAAATATTCCACAACTCAATTACACAATCCTACAATCATTCCATTTCACAAAGTCATGCATACCACTCATGAAATTGCCTAAGTTATCAACTTTTTCACCAATAAATTTTATGAGCTCAATCACTATAAAACATCATTCTAAGACACTTTTATCTAATACACATTTTCAATTTGAGGTCTCTAACCATATCAATCCATGCACACATAGCTTAGGTTTCAATTTATGATCATATTAAAACTCAATCAAAATCAAGAAAACTCACCATCAATCAAGTCACAAGGCTCCTAGGAATGAGTTTCAAGTGTACAACCAAGCAAAACAAGCTCTAATGCTCTTGAAATTCTCCAAAACTGCAACCCTCACCACAAAAAGATCTCCTCACATACTCACTTTTAGGAGGACTTCATGACATCGAAAATGTTCACAAAACAAAAGGGAGGGGAACAACTTTGATGTTCAACAATTTTCGATTTGATGAGTGGAAGTGAGTGAAATCAAGGAAACAAGAAGCTTCCCATTCCTTCCCATAGTGGCTGCGTTTTGGATGCTGTTTTCACGTTGGAGGAGCTGCTGCCAGGAGAGAGAAAGTGCAAGGGAAAAATGCTTAAGTGACTTGGATTGCCACGTAGGCTCTAATAAGACGAAATACCACTTCAACAACTTATTTAACCCATTAATCACCACTTAATTCACGAATTATCCATTAATTAAAATTTTTAACATTTAACAAAGTTCATTAATTATCTAATACACAAAGTCATTTTGAGGTCTCCAACCACCTCCAATCACCACACACAGGCTTAGGTTTTTCATTTTATGATCTTAAAGAAAATCCAACAATAGGCATGGAAACTTACCAGAATTCATAGCCCAAGACTCCTATGAATGTTCCCCAAGCAATAACTCAAGCATCAAGCTCCAATGGCACCAAACTCTTCAAATTTTCGCAAGTTTTGTGGGGAGATATCTCAAAATCTAGGGACTTTCAAGAGGAATGGAGGCGTGGGTTGGATTCATTGGGTGTTTTCCTTGAAATTTCATGTGAAGCTTGAGTGGATTTGATGGAGGATTGAAGGAGAAAAAATCTTCCCTATTTAGATGTGTTGGCCACGGGTTTTGCAATAAGGAAGAGAGAGGAAGATGATGAATAGTGGCTCACATATGTGTTCTTATGTTGTTTAAGTGGGGGGTCCTACATGCCACCTCACACAATTCAAATTATTTCAAATTATACACTTAACCCACTAATCTCCAATTAATTCATAAACTATTCATAAAATCCAAAATTCAACATTCACTAAAGTCCTTTAATTATCCTCGAACAATGAATCTAGAGTTTTTCGATAATTCGGTGAAATCATTGTTTTAGCCTGATTTCTGCACCGTTGGCACGCTTCCCTAAAATCCATCAAATTTCATCAACAATCATATTTCTTGGTCCTAAGTACCTTTTCCAACATATATCCAAACCTAGTGCACTAACCTCACTTGACACATTTTTCGGTGCAACTGTACCACAGTATTTTTATCTGATAAAACACTATTCATCAATTTTCTAGAAACTTGCCTAACCACTCAATTTTTCATTCTGAATCCGTTTATTGTGTTATTTTTGTCATTTGAGGCCTAATTCTATCACTTTACAGTTTAGGGTTATATATTTGTTAATTTATTGTTTTACCCTTCTTACCTATTTTGACCTAGAATTCAGGATTTTTACTAATCCTACTTCTTAATCCTCATTTTAATTATAAATATGTAGTTCAAATCTACGAGATTATACATAACGCGAGATGAGATAATCATCTCAGCAAACTAAGGGTCCTTGGAGGGCTCCTCCACACCCAGGTTCATTTCAGGCATAAAACAGTATAAACTATCTTGTGCGGCACACAAACATACATACTTATACATGCATTATTATCTTAATTCATTTACAACATATCATATCAAAGAACCATCCTCCCTTGGAGTCTAGTGGAACAAATGGAATATTAACCCCAAGGATCGAAAGCTTACCTGTCAAGCAATATCCTTCAATATAGTCCTCGTATCCAAGGGATCACAATCTCACCCAATATCACAGCCTATTTCAAAGATATGAAGACAGTTAGTACATATACTAGTCTATTATATTATAAAGATTTCACTATATTAAAATAGACTTCTCAGACTTTCCAACGACATATTATATGTCTCAATTGGAGTTGTATAACTCAGGTTATGTCTTCTGTAAATTGACTGCTGCAAACTATATTTTCAGAAACTAGGTAGTGACTTTAAACTTAAACTACGATTGATAAATTTATATATTGGTTCTAGAATTTTATAGGGTGATAGCTTCACATAGGTCCAAACTTTACTCGATTTGGATCCGTAGCCCAAGATATGGTCATTTTACCGAACCATGTTAACCTAACAAAAGTATTCGAATATTGCCTAAAAGTATTCGAATACTTTATGGACAGAAGCTAAAAGTACCCTATTTACTGCATAATGGGGTACTAAACCCTTTTTCAAGTCCATGGCATCACCTAATTGGCATTTATACATATTTCATGCTATTATTAGCCATGGGTACACATCCCAACTCACATGTTATTCAAAATCCCAATTTACAAACCCTAGGTCATGGTATTTATCAATTTACAAAAAAAAGGATCTATGGTATTTACCTTGGGAGCTCCAATCCACAAAGTGGAAGACAATCCAAGCACTTAACCAAGTCCTACACTCTCCCCTAAGCTCTAAGTCCGAAAATGGTGATGAAAGATGAATGTTTCTTTCCTTGCAAATCAACTCTTAAATAGGGATGATGAACAAGTGTGAGAGGAGGAAGATTTTGAGTGATTTCTCTTGTTTATCAAAGGATTTGATGAAGCACCAAAGAAGGGGGAAATGAAGGGCTTCCTTCGGTCTTGAGAGGCAACTCCACGGGTGAGGAAGAGAGAAAGTGAGGGAATTTTGAGTGAGTTGCATTATTCTACTAGATATAAACTTATCTATCCCAATTACTTAACTTTCATTACAACTTGACATATTGACTTACAATATTTTTGTGGTAATTTTTATTATTTTACTTTTAATTTTCGAGTAACTTTACCTACCCACATTTTTACCCCTTAACTATCACTATTCAACCTTTTTCACAGTGTGACTTTAATTTTTCTAATTAGACTTCTCTTCTAATTAATTCTTCATTAATTACTATCACTTTTTAACAAATTCATAAATTCATTATTTATAGGCTAGGGTCATTATACCAAACTTGCTTAGAATCTTGAGAGGAACAAAGTCCAACCCTTATTTTTGTGTGGGAAGCATTGTAAAAAGAGATTGCTCCACCTCAAAGTTACAAATATAATCTTGAATTTTGGGATTTTGAGTGGTTTGGAATCATAGAAGCTTTAAGAATCTTCTTTCTTCCCTTTTTGGGTGATTAGTGGTAAGTAAATCAAACTCCTTTCAAGTTTTCATGGGGAAATGAGAATGCTAGATTTTGGATAATAATAACAGCGTGAATAGTGATTTTGGGTGAAAAATGATGGTTGTTTGGTGTTGCTTCATGTAGTAGAGTTGATCTTAGTGACATTGTGGTGGGGGACCACCTATTGGAATCAAATTTTGTTCAAGACCAAGATTCTTGAAAAATTTCCCGAAGAGGGTAGGTTGTATTCATGAGATTTTAGATGGATTTTCTAGCCAATAGCTTAGTATTCAAGTGTTGTGTGATGTATTGATCACATTGCCACATTTTGGCGTAGGTTTCTTGGTTGTAGTTGTTTATGATTAAGAGCTCTTGAAGAAGAAAAGAGCAAGTAATAGAAGTTTACTAAAGGTAAACTTCTGAACCTTGGGCTAATCCCCTTGTGTGCTCCACTATGCTCGTTTGGGAGGAATGGTTGCATTGAGGCATTGTGCATGATAGTAGCATAATATAACATGATGAATTATGAGATAAATGATTAATAATAAGAAAGATATAGAAGATAGAAAAAAGAATAAGAAAGATATAGAAGAAAGAAGAAGAAAGATATAGAAGAAAGAATATGAAAATTATTATGATGAATATTATTACTTATGGATGAATCATAAGTGTTGATGTATTGCTTGAGATGCAATTATGTAAGGGAAAGTAATGCCGAAGCAGTAACTAATTGGCTAAACAGAAAGAAGAACGAACACAAGGATTGCGAGAAAATAATATTCTCTTTTCTTAATTTTATTTAACCAAAAACAACCTGATAACAATAGGGTTCTCCAAGCCTTAAATATGCAAAACAAAATAACAAAAACAGTAAATAAATATAATCATACGCAATCAAAGGAGATAACGCACAATCAACGCATACTCAAACATAATCTAAAAATAACAAAAAGGGAAATAATTAACAATTATTGAAAACCCTAAACTATGGAATAAATTATAGAAAAGCCCAATCCAAGTCAGTCACCCAGGTGCATCAGAAAGCCTATGCCAATGGTTGCTAGGTGGTCCTAGAAAGCCTATGCCAAAGGTTGCTAGGTGATTTTAATGAGAATTAAGTTAATGATGATTATGCTTATGTTTACAGTCACTTTCCTTGGGACCCGACAGGGACATCCTTGAGATCAAATATCTAAGAAAACAAGCAGAGTTTTCTTGAAAGTGAACTATATGTGTAGACTTTCCTTGGAATAAGCAGAATTCTTTAGGGTTTGATTCTTATGAGACACAGCCTTCGGGACCTCTCATGAAAGGACCATACTGTATGAACTTCCCTTGGAGCCAGCCCGACGGGGAATTCCTCGGGGTGTAGATACCTAAAAGCCATAAGCAGAGTGGAATTATCTTGGAAGTTCTATATAATAGACAGAATAGACAGTATAAAGTATAGATAACTTCTTTGTAGATTGCTCTTTTGGGATAACTCTTAGAAGTATACCATCATTAGGGATTTCATCCTATAGGATAGCCCTTAGTAAGGTATTTTGCATCTTCTTTTGGAAATGAATGGTTGGCTAAACTAGAGAAAGAATAGAAGGAGCTTCCCTTGGACAGCCTTTGGGACATCTAAGGGGTATAAATACCTAAGAGGCACAATAGAGCTCTCTTGGAAATTCCACTAAATAAGATGATATGATGTATATATGCTATGTTCATTTTACTATTTATGCACCTGAAGTGAACTATATGGTGGAGTTATCCTCTAAGGACCCTAAGTTTACTGAGATTTTTATCTCATCCCGTGTTTAAGGAACCACATTTCAGGTATCTCCACAAATGGAGAGAGAGCAGCAAATGGCAAAGAGTCAATGTAGATTTTATGGCATGACATATAGATTTGATTACCTTTTTATGTATATATGCATATCTAATCAGATTTTGAGTATTCACATGAGAATGTATAGTTTGAGGCCTAGAGAATGGCTATGTATATTTTGCATAATTCTAACGATGTATATTTGTTTAGAGAACAATGTATGTGGATAATGTAATTTTAAATTTAATGACATTTATGTTCGAGAGACTAAAAAGATATAATTGGACATTTATGTTAAGATGTAAGTATGGAAATTAGATATTCACAAGGATGGATGATATATTGTGAAAATGTGTAGGAGTGTGAAGGTTAAAGTCTTGCTTGAAATGCAAGGATGTCGATGAAAGACTAAGCAAGTAGATGCTTGATGATTTATGAGATATAATGAATGATCAATTAGGTACCATTGAGTTAGAGAGACATCCTTTAACACCACCGGACAACCAAATGCTGTCAAAATATCATATGCTACCTATCAGGATTAAACGACCTGTTTTGGAAAGTATGGAACATGAATGTCTTTTGTTCAGGGAATGAGAATGCCCATTTAGGGAACATCTTACGTATATAGAAAGTCACTTGGGAACGGGAACAAGAACACCAATTGTTCCAGAAACAGAAAAATAATTTTAACACCATGTTAGCTTATAGAGGCTGCATGGTAATGATATTAAGTTAACGTACTATGTTTTCGCATAAAGTAAGAGTTGCTATTAAGTAATTGAATTATGTGAATACAGAATTAATGTTTAAACAGTATATAAACATAAAAGTTTATCTGTAATTTTAATTCAATTATTGTGATAGTAACTACGCATAATATCATATGTAATGTTAATAGACCGGATGCATACGAGTTGTTACAGGGGAAAATACTCACAATAGAATTTGAAAGGGTTGAGAGAAGGTCAGAAAATGAGAAGGGAAATATTAAGATGCTGGGAATTGAAGAGAATATGGAAATAATTTGATTTGTTAATGGCATTAATTGCAGGAAATATTAATGGTAATTATAATTATTTTAATTATCATTAATTCATATCTTAATGGTTACAAAATTAAATATAGATAATTGTTGAACGTTACAAATTAAATGATAACCAAAAATAAATATTGAACATTATAAACTAAAATTACCACAAATTAATGTTATAGTTTTATAATCAAATAATGACACATTCGTAACAATTAATGACAAGAAGACTCAACCAATATCAATGTCTATTCCTAAAACATCATTTTATGCCAAAGGCAATATGTCTAACATCATATAATAATATACATAAGGGTATATATTATTATTATTAGGGAATGGTTACGTTTATAACTTTTTTAGTTTACAACCTCAACTATGTACTCTGAGAAGTACACTCTCAATTATTTGTACTCCGCAAGGTTGTAAAAGTTGTAAATAAAAAAAGTTGTAAATATTACCTACCCTTTATTATTATTAATATTATTTTTATTAAACTTTTTTCCTAGTGTATTAGATCTGGTGTCCTTCTTCCTCTCAAATTTCTTGCTTTTTTAAAGACTAATATCAATTTTTAAGCTTTTTGCCCATTTTTCATCATGTTTTCATGATTAGATAATTGCAAGAGGATCATTCCTCTAAGCCTCTTCTTTTCAGAAAGCGTGTGGCTTTGAAATGGGGAATTATTTCCTTTTTGTCATATGCATTTTCTTATTTTAAATATTTTTAAAAACTACACATGATTAAAATATGATATTTACAACAGTGGTATACACACATACTAGGGTATACACCATTATTATTTTTCTTGAGTTATTGCAATTCCTATTTTGAAAATGTACTTAATTGTATCAAACATATTTCACACTAAACCTTAGACTATGGTTAGAAATTTTTTTTTTTTTTTTTTTGGTGTGGATTATGGTTAGAAATTTTAATAATTGAATTAGACATATTTTTTGCATGAGAGTTTGATAAGTTTAGCCTTGCATTTGTACGTGCTACATGTGAGGCAACATTCCTCAAATAGGTTTTACTTTAGCTTTCGCAATATTTTATGTGATCTAAAAAAAAAAATTAAATGCAATTTTTGACAATTTCGCTATTATATTTTATTTGTTTAGAAATTTGGGGGTGTTACAACTTGGAGCCCAAATTTGTGTTTATTTATCTTATTTAGATTATGGTAACTTGTGCGTGTTTTATTTGCATTATTTTTTTTTCATTTTAAAAAGTCAGATCACTAATGACCTTGAAATTTTCTACCCTTTTTGTAACATCCCGTTACCGGACCAGTTTGTTATTATCAATTATCATATTAAGCGAGTCACAATCACAACAATTATTTGAAATTACGAAAAAAAATTCTTTTTAATATCGTTTGCACTTTTTAAAATAACCGTATCAGACAAAATACTAACTATGATCATAACTCAAAACTTATAGTGAAATTATGAATACAGTATGTTAATACCATACAATTTGCATTTGAAGGTTGCTAAGTGGTTCCCATAAACCAACAAAGCTTAATAATCATTTTGTTCATGTTCAACACTAAATGCCTTCACTTTTTTTTGTTATACTAAGAATTTTATACTTCCTCTATGATTCTCATATCTTACTATGTTATATATTTCCCCCTTAACTTCGCGTGGGTACAAACCACGCTCAATTTGGAGGACCGTAACTCAAGTTATGAATTTTGTAAGAAAATGGGTGTTGATTCGATAGGAGCTCGACGCTGATAGCGCCAGTCTGACACCAAGAGTGCCGCAAAATAGTGGTAGAGTGCCAACAGCGCCAAGGATACGATTTCCTTCTATTTGGCGGCGCTAAAAGCGCCTCCACGGCGCCAATAGCACCGCGGGTCTGGAGATAGGCATCAAAATAGAAGATTTCAACCTACTTTGGTGTTTCACCCATAACTTGAGTTATACTGATCTAATTTACACAATCTTGATCTCCTTGGAAAAATAAAAGAAAGATCTATAACTAGCAAGAAGGTCAAGGGGTCCAATTCTATCATATGGGATATGAAAATTGGGCAGCACTTTGTTTATATATTCAACCATTGCCAATTTTTCAATCATGTACCTAATCAATTATCATCCAATATTTATTAGACTATTTCACAACTTAATACATCCAATAGGTCATTGACCCTTCTATCAATTTATACACCTCTATATGATTTTTTTACAACAACTAAGTCTTAAATATAATCCAAATGACATGGACATCCCCCATGCTCACCAATTTCCAAAATAATAAAATGAGGCATATGCAATTGGATTCCAAAATACAACTAATTATCAAGAGACTTATAATTACATATGAACAACAAAAGCATGGTAAATACAACTACATGCAATACCATGTTCATATACTAAGTCTTTTACACAATGAATGCTAACATGTGCATATACAAATCTTCCAAAATGACGTATGAATCTCATGCACCAAAATCTATCTCCACCACTAGGTGGACTCTTACGTGAAGCTTTAATGTGCTCACCTGAACCTGAAATGGTGACCCAAAGAGGAGTGAGATATATATATATATATATATATATATATATATATATATATATATATATGTATCAATAAACTAATGGCATTGAAGGATCACTCTGCCCAATGACTCACTCAATGTGCATGCAACGATACATATATGAACAGTATAACATAAAATCACATAACCAACTGGGCACCATCTAAGAACATTGCAACAAGGATTCCGTTCACGGACCCCATCAAACTTCTCCCAGGATGCTTCCCGGTGCCTCGCCTATGGTTGAGAGACTCCATGGCAAACCCAACTGGAACTCCTAAGGAGACCTATCCAGTGAAAGTCCCATGTTTGGAGCTCCCTAATGTCGCTCCCAGAGATGACTCTACAGCACCCGATCGGAACTCCCCAAAGGAGCATAAACCGACAGAAATCAAAACCAACACATCTACTAGCTATAGATCACAATTGCAATATCACACAACATACCACACACATGTCAATCAACATGTCAATAGTGCATGAATATACTATTACACACATTATCAAAGAGCACACATCCAACCATCACCCCTAACTTGGGCATGATAGAACACACAAGAGAATTAACCCCAGTTTCAAGAGTTTATCTCTAAGAATTCCTTAAGGCAAGCTCTCCAACGTTAGCTCCAAGTTTAGTACACCTCTATTGAATTTGTGAGAAGGAACCTACAATGATCATACAATAATGATCATCAACAATTTGATCAATAAGTCACAAAACTCTATAACACAACAACTCTCACCATGTAATCCAACACCATTAAACTATCCCATATAGCCAATGGGCACCTTACCACAATTTCTCTCAAATATGATTATATAGCCAATAGGTAAAGGCAATGATCCCTAGTGATTTCCAATGGTTATATCAAGCTTTAACCTTCCATTTAATTCCATAATTGATGACACTAACAATCAACACATAATCTTCGACAACCATATTTAAGACTACAACCAACAGTTCCATCAAATTTTCACTAAGTTACAAAGTTATACATCACCATAAATTGTATGGGTTCAATCTCATTCATTTATCATTCTAAGCATTTATTTACAAAGGAGCAACATCATTTAATGCTCCCAACCACCTGAACCCTCTTACTCAATATCAAACATAAACCTATTTTTTCAATCTCCATAAAAACTCAAAGAAAATAAGGATTCTTACCACCAATAGCTTTCAAATGATCCTAGAAGGTGATTCCTAGCAACCAATCAAGCTAAACCACCCATAATCGCCTTTTACAAGCTCAAACTCGTCCAAGCTATGTAGAAGAAGATCTTCGCACACAATGCACCCCACAAGATGAACTCAACATGAAACACACTCACAAGAAGGTGGGGAACAACTTTGTAGTTAAGCGTTTCTTCTAAAAGTGGCTAGAAATGGAGGTAAAAATTTGAAGCTCAAAAATGCCTAAAAATGGAGGGAGGCAGCGTGAAGGAGAAGAAGAGAAGAGAGAGAGTAATGACCCCTCCACATGTGTTTTAACTCATTTAAGTGGGAGGTGGGTCCCACTTGTCACTTAACTCGCTTAAACTTACCCATTTAATTCACCAAATTCATAATCCATCAATTTTACCCTAACCCTAGATATTTTTATTCCCTAGGTCAATATTTCCCATTTCACTCTTACCGGTAAAATTACACCAGTGTTTTACCCGGTGTAAGTCACTATTCATCAAATTTCTCAAAACATTCCTACGAACTCCAAATTTCATTCTGAATCCATTTATGGTATTATTTTCCTCAAATTATGCTCCAATTTATCATTTCACTATCTAGGGTTACACAATTGGCAAATTACTATTTGTCCCTGATGGGTATTTTGACCTAAATATCAGGATTTTCCCTTAATTAACTCCTCTAACCTTCAATTAAACATTTAATATAATATTTAAACATACGAGGTGTTGTAATTGTGGTATAGGTTGGCAAATTTTAGCTTGACACAATAGCATGAATTGAACACGACATGAAATTTTCATGTTCGTGTCGTCCAAATTCGACACACAAAATCGTGTCGTGTTCGTATTCGTATCTTGTTAACCTACAATTGACCCATTTAAATTAAGCAATTATATAATTATATATTTACCTCTACTTATCTCACTTTTATTTACTAATTTAAGGTTACTTATATAATTTTCACTAAAAGGGTAAAAATAAAAGGTTATTTGTGCCGTGTTCCTGCATAGTAAATGAGTCATACTAATGTTGAGGGTTTTGACTTAAATCAACATTTATGTCGTGTTGAGATTAAGAGTATTCATGTTTGTGTGGACCCTATGGATAGAGATGTCCAATATGATGATTGGTGAGTTTATATAACATTTGTTTGCCCTATCTCAGATATCTATCAGGGAGATACCTTAAAAACTAACAGATTATTGTGTACAATAATGGAAAAGCATAGCTAAGACGTGCAGTGTGTGCATAGTGCCAGCTAATAAAGAGAGTAACTGGTGCGGTGTGTGCACAGTGCCAGCTAATAGAGAGAGTAACTGTATGTACGTATATGCTTTACCTCTTATTTATAGAGTTTACATGTGAGTAGAGAAATTTTGAAGCATTGGTGAATTTTGAGGTCTAATATCTTTTAGAAACATCTCCTCTATTTTCCTCTTTTCGGAATATGGATCTTTATATTCCATAACAGACCCAAACACGATTCCAACAACCTGACCTGAATGGCTACCCCTACTATGATAGACAATTTTGGGAATTTGAACTCATTCTCGAAGTATGAGAAAAATATAGGAACTTTTAGAGAAATAAATGACATAGGGGAGAGAGTGAATTATGCAATGGTGAAGTGAGATGAGAGTGCAAAGGCAACATGGGGAAGAAGGTTATGCACAAGGAAGAATGGACACCTAAACAAATAGGGAGTGTCGTGTCCGACACGCGTCGACACACTCCGACACGGTTCCAGAACGCGGTCAACTTTTCCGACACGTTGACCATTTCGACACGCGAATTTGACCGTGTCCGACAAGACTAATGTTTTTATTTTTTTGGGGTTAAACATTGCACACAATTCCTTGACTGCTGTGGCATTTTTTCCCTTTCATCCAAGACTAATGTTTTTAAAATGTTTTGGTTGTATCTTTCCAGACATAGTTAAACATTCATATTTCGTAATAGGCCTATTTAAAACGAATATTAACTACAATTTTCCAAAAAAAAAAACGAACACTACCAATAAATAAGACTTAAGATTATTCTTTTAGAAATCCATAAATTTAATTATTTGAGTTAGACTGAAATGGCTTTTGGCCATTGGTCAGTGAGACATGGAAGAAAATTGGTCGTCTACTCTATATTTGTTGGATGCACACTTTTATATAAATTTTGCATTTGTAAATTTAAAAGAACAATTTATTATATTTTTTAGGACCACTTAAATTTAAATGGTCAATTTATTATATTATTCTGTTATTAAAGAATGAAAAAATCTAAAAAAAAAGAACAACCCCCTCCCTTCTTTCTTAAAGTAATTTACAATTATTGTAATTGTAAGACATTTGTTGAATAATTGAAACTTGAAAGGCAGTTTGTCCAATTGGTTTGCTAATAGAATGATTATACTGCTATTTAAATTTAATTGTTCTATATTTGCACAAGTCATTATTTTGTTCATAGTGTTTTATTTTGTTTTTTTAGAATGGATTCAAGTGTTGAAAGTAGTGGAGATGATGAATTTCTAAGGAAGTCATCATGGAAATATGTTACCAAAGTACGCACCAGAACAGAAGCAGGAGGAAATATATCTTGGAAATGTAATTTTTCTGAAAAGGATTTTAAAAGTTCGTATACTAGAATAAGGGCTCATTTGGTAAAAATAGGAGGTAGAGGAATTGCAAAATGTTTACATGTGCAGACAAAAGACTTGCTAGAGATGGAGAAATTAGAAAAAGAAACTCATGAGAGATTGAAGAATAGTGCACCTAAAAATGTGCCTTTACCCCCTTCTATTTTTTCCATAGAATCAAACTCGAAAAGAAGAAGAAGTGGAAGTGAGGGTGGAAGTTCATCTAGAAATCCTATTGAGAGGGCATGCAATGTTGGGGCGCGGGAAGAATTAAACCACTTGATTGCTAGAATGTTTTATTCAGCAGGATTGCCATTCACTTTAGCAAGGAACCCATACTTTCAAGCAGCCTTCACTTTTGTTGCGGATAATAATATTGGAAGTTATTTGCCACCAGGATATAACTCCTTGCGAACCACTCTTTTGTAGAAAAAGAAGGAAAATATTGATAGGTTGTGTGCACCTATTCGAGCAGGGTGGAATGAGAAGGGTGTTAGTATTGTGAGTGATGGATGAAGTGATTCACAAAGGAGGCCACTTATTAATTTCATGGCAGTATCTGATGGTGAAGCTATGTTTTTGAAATCAGTTGATTGTTCAGGGGGGACTACGGATAGGCATTTCATTTTCAGGTTGTTAAAAGAAGTAATTCAAGAAGTTGGGCAAGAAAAAGTGGTTAAAGTAATCACGGATAATGCTGCAAATTATAAGGGAGCAGGGCATCTTATTGAGCAAGAATTTCCTTTTATTACTTGGACACCATGTGTTGTTCACACACTGAATTTAGTTGTGAAAAATATTTGTGTTGCAAAAAATATGGAGAATAATCAAATAACATATGAGGAATGTAGTTGGATTTATGATATTGTTGGAGATGTTTCTGCAATAAAGCACTTAATAATAAATCATTCTATGAGACTGTCAATGTTTACTGAGTTTGTGGGATTGAAGTTGCTTTCTATAGCTGAAACCCGCTTTGCATCCATGGTTGTGATGCTAAAAAGGTTCAAATTGATAAAATGTGGTCACCAAAATATGGTAATCGGTGAAAAATGGAGTTTGTATAAAGAAGATAATATAGGGCGAGCGAGAATGGTTAAAGATAAGATATCGGATTATCTTTGGTGGGATTCAATTGATTATATACTTGCTTTCAGTGCTCCCATTTATAATATGATCAGAATTTGTGACACTGATAAACCTTGTCTTCATTTGACTTATGATATGTAGGATGAGATGATTGAGAAAGTGAAGAAAGCTATATACTTTCATGAATTGAAGAGGATGGATGAGGCCTCAACTTTTTATGAGGTGGTGCATGGCATTCTCGTGGATCGTTGGACAAAAAATTCAACTCCACTTCATTGTTTGGCACATGCTTTGAATCCCAAGTAAGTTTTTAATTATGAATGGATTTAATACTTCTCTTATTTGATATAATCTGTTAATCATTTTTATTTTTTTTCTTTCATATACTATAGTGAACAATGGCTTAATGAAGATTCTAGTCGAGTTCCTCCACCACAGATCTAGAGATTAATCAAGAAAGACAAAAATGCTTAAAGAGATACTTTCCTGACTTGGAGGACCGAAATAAAATAAATTTGGAGTATGTGGACTTTGCTAGTATGAGTGGGGGTTTTAGAGATTATGATGCCATGCAAAATCGATATTCTATGGAGCCCAGAGCTTGGTGGGTGCTTCATGGTGCTTGTGCACCTATGCTTCAAAATATAGCATTGCGACTTATTGCACAATCTTCTTCTTCATCTTGTGCAGAACGCAATTGGAATACTTATTCTTTTGTGCATTCTGTAAGAAGGAATAAGATGACTCCAAAATGTGCTGAAGACTTGATTTATATACATAGCAACCTTCAGCTCTTATCAAGAAAGACGTCACAATATACACAAAGGGAGAATAGAATGTGGGACATTGCTGGAGATACATTTGAAGACATTGCAATTCTTGAAGTTACTAGTCTTTCACTTGATGAGCCAGAGATAGAGTCAAATGTTATTCTAGATGAAAATGCTCCATGAAGGTAATTGGTAATTTTCATATTTTATGTTTTTCTATAGATATGCTATTATTTTAGCTTTATATTAATATAATGATATTATGGAAATGATTTATTTTTTTGGTTAAATTGATGGATATTATTAGTTTACTTTTATTTTTTGTTAAATTATTGAATATTAAATGAAATATACACTATATAAATTAAAAATATTATTTAATATTAAAACGTATCCCAAAATATCAAAATCCATATTTTTTTAGTATTATCATATTGTGTCACGTGTCGAGTCGATGCTATATAAGTTATACAGGGAAAAATAAAGAACTTAAATGAAATGGATGGCTAGCATCAAGTACAACATAACAATAAATAATTTCATAATTATTTTTGTCTCCAAAATAAAAATAAAAGATTTCATAATTAATAGAATTTGACAACTTTTTTACAATATAACGATCAAAAGCTACAATGATTAAATATTAATTAAAACCATCAATTATTCTATCCTAAATATCCAATCATGAATGAAAGTCATTTAACCAAAACAGAATATCCATGTTTTTCAACATATTCCACTTAACTTTTTTCTTTTTACTAATTTAAACAACAGACAATATATACTTATCACTAAAAAAGTTTACCACATTTATAACTAATTTAATCACCGTTGATTTCTGTCAATCCAACGGTTATAATTTATTGAGAATTAATAATTAATTAATTAATATGATCAAATAATTTTTAATAAATTATAATTGTTAGATTCACGAAAATCAATGATAATTAGATTGATCGTAAAAGTTATAAATTTTTTTTTTATGATAAGTATATATTTCTTGTTTAAACGAGTTCCCATGTAATTTCTAAAAATAACAACAGCATTTAGAGCAGAAATAACGCTTCCATCCATATTTAATTTTCAAGACCATTCCGTTCCCCCATTTTCCACTGCTTTACCGTACCGGTTTAAACATCCCGATCCCAACCCGGTTGAACCACCGGCTTTCCCGTACAAAAGACATTTCTTTCTCCATTTCATTAAAACAAAGCAAAGCAAGCAACACCTCCACAACTCTCGCTCACTCGTCCTCCCTCAGATCCCAACTTACTACACACATTACCAAAATACCAAACCTCAATTTTCCCCCACGAAGCAAAACTGAAACGAAAAGAAACCACCACTCATCAATCACATTACAAAAACACCACACTTTCCCTCCCACTCACCGATCTCCTTCACTTAAAAAAAACTCCAAATTGTAATGCCCCTCACTAATACTTCCTGAGCCATGGATTCCCCACCTTCCCAACAACAGTGGGGAAGGTCACCCACCCTCTCCCACCTCCACCACAACCGAACCTCCTCATCTTCCTCCTCCTCCCCTTCCCCTCTCTCCAAATCCAATTCCGACACCATCCAAAGCCTCTCTTCCATCCTCAACAACCCTCACTCCTCCGACGCCAACGCTTCCTGGGTTGGCTGGTGGTCCTCCTCCACCGCCGTCTCCCCTCCCGAATTCGCTCCCATCGCCTCCTCCAAAGCCGCCTCTGATATCACCCGATCCGACTTCCATGCCTACCTATCCCCCATCGCTGAGCCCTACCACCGCTTCGAGGACATTAGGAACCACGCCAGCAAGGAGATCGATGACGTCGACGGCGGCATCGGCGGCCAGGGGGAAGCACTCGTCGCGTGCCTCCGCGAGGTCCCTGCGCTTTATTTCAAAGAGGATTTCCGGCTGGAGGATGGTGCTACGTTCCGTGCCGCGTGTCCCTTCTCTAACTTCTCCGAGAACCTCATGCTGCAGGAGAAGCTCTCGCAGTACCTCGATATTGTGGAGCTTCACCTGGTGAAGGAGATCTCGCTCCGCTCCACATCGTTCTTCGAGGCGCAGGTGCAGTTGCAGGACCTCAACGCCAAGATCGTGGAGGGTTGTTCCCGGATTCGCCTGCTGAAGGAGACTATTCGGCTCCTCGATTCCGATTTGGTCGACTCCGCTAGGCAGATTCAGGAGCTCAATGGCACCAGGACCAACCTCTTGGCGCTTCTGCAGAAATTGAGGCTTATATTATACGTCAATCAAGCGGTGTCTGCTCTTAAATTGGTACTTTTTGATTCTGAAAGTTCTCTAGTTTTTGCTGTGATATATATATATATATATTTTTTGAAGATACGCTTGTTAGAGTGGAGCGCCTTGAGTGTTTTGGTCTTTCATGTTTCCTTAATTATTTGGATCGTCTTTACAAGTTGCTATTGTTGATGACTTGAAATCCCTTTAAGTTGATATATTTTGCTGTGATACAGCTTGTTGCATCTGCAGATTGTGCTGGAGCACTGGATGTGACTGACGATTTGCAACATTTGCTGGTAACCGTTAATCTTTATATAAAATCTCATGAACGTCATTCCTAATAACTGTTTTATTTATCCTGGCTTTGTTTCCTTTCTTTTTCACTTGATGAGTATTATATCTGTATGACCAATCATGACTAAGATCCTTAGAGCTGGCTTGTTATGAATTTTATTTTAGTCTTTGTAATAACTAATGCCTTAGATTTTTATTATGTTCTAATTTTTATCTAAGTTGAAAGAATCCTGGGAACAATGTAGTTGATATCCTCTACTTTGATTATATTTCCTCAAAAATTATTTTATGAGCATATTCTACTAGCCATTGGTTTGAAATGATTCTGTACATGTTAATTGGATTATGGAGGATAACTTATCCCTTGTCATACACTTTGAATGAAGCATTGAGATTAAAAGAAGTCTCTGATGATTTGATCTGCATAAATCACTCTATATTCATATTTTGATATGCTAAAGTACCAATTTATGTTGCTTTTCTTTGCTTAAGCACTAAACATGTTTAGATGCTACCATACCCAAATGTTGATGGTAATGTCTTAATCAAAATGCTGGGTTCTTGTGCTTATAAATAATGGTCTTGGGGTTATATATTGGTTTTCTTAATTTTTGTGTGTGTGTGTGAATAATAATTGTATTAAACTTAAAGTGGATGAGACTAGAGATTAATGCGTAGCTGATATAAACCACTCTGTCGAACTTAGCTAGTTTCCTTTGAAGTCTGTTTATGACATAGCATGATTGATTGTTGTTCTATGATTTACCATCAATGGGATTCCTGAAAGAGGAAGAGAAAATTTTATACTAATTTCTGTCTTATTTATTTCCTATAATTGTTAGGATGGAGATGAGCTCACTGGTCTGCATTGCTTTCGTCATCTTAGAGATCATGTAATAGGCTTTATAGAATCCATAAACAGGTACACCTTTATTGATGTCCTGATCTATCAAAGTGCTGTACGCCACTGTTTAATTTCTTTTAGATCATTTATTCAATTAACCTGCATCTGAAAATTCATTTGAATTGCTTTCTAGTTCTTTTCTTGGGTTTTGAGAACCAAGTAATAGTTGGAAGGGAATAGGGTTGAACTATAATGTTTAAGTTTGGATATCTCCTTTTGTTTTTTAATTCTTAGATGATGGAAAGGCAATATGCACTCTGCTAAAAGTTTGGAACTTTGGATGGGTTGAAACAATGTTTAGGGCTTGCACTTGCCCTATGTGTCATCTTTTTTTACGGTAGAAACAGAAATTTTTTAGGAAAGGGAAGTAGGGGAGTACAACTGTTTAAAATTAAGTTATCACCCGAAAATAAACTTAAAAAAAAAAAAACCAGCAGAGAGAGACAAATCAACTTAACAAGGGTTGCCAATATCTATTTGTATTTATCAAATGTGCCGCTCGGAGACAGTCCTTAACTAGGCACTGCATGGAAGCCAAAAGTGTTACTCTATCCTGTTGAAGTTGCAAAAGTAGTGAATTTTAATTTATAACGTTTTGAAAGCTTAGTCCTTACATTTAATTTGTACATATGTTCTTGCTGAGGTTTTGGGCTCTAGGTTTTGAAGAGTAGGTGCCTGAAGGCTGCCCAAACATGAGTTGAACACTGGTCTGGTTCAGTTAGCTGCTGATTGGTTGGGTTGGTTTACCCAAGTAAAGCACTTATTGGTTTGTTTGTATTGGTTAGAAAGAAGAGATATAGTGGCATAAAGAAATGTATAATCAAAATATGGATCTGGATAAAATTCTTTGAATAAATAAGAAAAAGTAGTTTATATGATACAGCAAGGAAAATGGAACTTTGAAAGTTAGAGAAAGATTGAAGTCAGGTTATGATGAACAAATTCTACATTAGTAATAAACAAAAAAATAATGCAAATAGCTTGAACAAATCCAACAAAACTGAAAAAAAGAGAGCCCATACCAAGCATGAGCTGGATTGAATTTGATGAAATCCATTAAAAGTCACTGCAAAACCACCTTTTGGCTGTTTCATTCTACAGTTGGAACCCTTGATTTGGGTCTTTACTCTCTAGTGTGAGCCTTTATACGATTGGTTAAATATAAAAGACAAAGCTCTACTAAGAAGGTGATACGAATCTTGGGAGAATCTCACCCCAAAAGCTAGCTCGTAAGGTAGGAGAGCCCAAAGTTCATATAAATCTCACACCAAACCCTTATGTTTCCGATGTGGACCCAAGTCCCATACCTTGTAATTGGATCATAACCTCCGAAGCACGGACACGGGTTTTGGGGGGGAAAATGCGTGTCGGACACCGACACGTTCCGACACGTGGTTGATTTTTTGGGACACGTTGACTTGGGGGACACGCGATTTTGACCGAATCCGACACGCGGTCAACGTATTTGGACACGTTTTGATATTTTTTATAAAAAAAAATAAAATTACAATTAAAAAAAAAGTAAAAATATTTAATAAAAATTAAAAAGTTTAGAAACAGAGAACCCTATCTTGTTTTTTTTCTGTCTTCACGCTGGAGCTACTCCTCTTCTACGTCGTCGGCCGTCTCATCTTTGCTTGCTTGTTGTCTCTTCTCCGATCCGAATCACGATCTTGATTTCAACTGCTTCTTCGTTGTCTTGATTTCATAGTTTGCTCCATTTCATGCGTGGTTTCTTTGTTTGCTCAAATTTGTGTTTTAGAATTTGGGGATCTGGGGTTGCTTATACATATTATGGTTTAGTTATAAAATTATTAACTTTTAGAAGCTTAAATCTAGCTCACTTGGCTTTTGACCAGAAACTTAAGTTTAATTTATTATTGATGTTCTGGATTCAGAGTATCTATGTTCCTGGGTTTTGATATGGTTTTTTTGTGAACTTATGTTTTAAAAATTAGGCTCATATCCCTTTTCTGTCTTGTGTATGATAGTAAATTGCAATGCATATCACCTTGAAGTCTAAAATGCAATCATCATAGTTCCTACAATGCTTTGTTGCATCTGAATGAAGCTACCTGAGTTTTTGTTTTTATTTTTTATAACTTGTGTCGGTGCCTAATCAAAATTGATAGGTCTTAATCAAGAAAGCAATTCACTTGTAACTCTTCTGAAGCAACCCCTGTTTTTGTTTTCCTTCTTGTATTGCTATTTTCTTATTGCTGTTTATATAATTCTTTTTTCTCGAAGAAATTACATAAGGATTTGTAATTCTTTTTCATGTATATATGATAAGGCTGTGTTGGCTGAAAAACATGTAGAGTCGATTGTATGAGAGTTGGAATGATTTGCAGCAACCCCAAATTGACTACTATTGTGTTATGTGTTATGTCTAGATCAAACAATAACTCTGATATACTTATTGCATTATTTTTATTTTTATTTGACACATTTAACTTGTGAGTGGTCTACACTCTACACTCTTGGGATGTTCTATTATTTTTGCTTAATATTTATGCTATGAAATTTGAATATTTAATTAGTTATATGACTTATTATGAGTTGCTATATGTATTAAATGTAAATTATATTATATATATTAAAAAATTTATTTAATATCAAAACGTGTCCCAACGTGTCCAAATATGACATTTTTTAGAATTAACGTGTCGACGTGTCGTGTCGTGTCCGTGTCCGTGCATCATTGATCATAACATCCCATCACGCTCCACAACCTCAACGCCCACGCGGCCTAGCTTTGTGCTAGTCTTTTACTAGCCCTAGGCGAACATTGCAATGCCATCGTCACTAGTCACGTCTCTTGATTGCAATTGAGAGAATAGTGGAACTGTGGAAGGCTCTGATACCAATTGATACAAATATTGGGAGAACCTCACCCTAAAAGCTAGCTCGTAAGGTAGGAGAGCCCAAAGTCCATATAAATCCCACACCAAACCCTTATGTTTTTGATGTGGGACTCAAGTCCCTTACCTTGCAATTGGATCATAACAGAAGAAAACATGATCTTAAAGAATAGGGGAAAAGTGTAAAAAATGAAGGAGTGATGACACTTTTTTGGTTAGATTCTGAAATTGAGAGAACAGACTGCTGGAAGAGAGTGGTAAAATTAAAAAGTGGGTGAGAAGCATTGTGAAGCTTGAGAGATGAAAGAGGAAAGGGACATCAGAAGAAGGTTTTGAGCATTGGGACTTGGTGATAAATAAACATTGGGGGTAATTGTGGGATTTAAATATGTAAAAATTGTGGGGGTAGTAAGTTTAGAATCCTCTATTAATAATTTATTGAACCAGATAAATGTAAAAGAATACGTTGTGTATTGATCTGTGTCAAGGAGTTACAATATATAGAGACCCTAATGGGCTTAAGTGTAAGGCCCAAACCTAATCCAAACCTAATCCTAATACAGTCAGAATACAGTCAGACTATTTACGGATAAGACAGAATCCAATCATATCTAATCAAATCTAATCATATCATATCTAATATTCTAACACTCCCCCTCAAGCTGGTGCGTATATATTATGAGCACCAAGCTTGTTACAAATGTATTCAACCCGAGGACCTCTAAGAGCTTTAGTGAAAACATCTGCTAGTTGATTAGACGAGTTGACAAAAGCTGTCTTGATTTCTCCTGACTGAATCTTTTCCCGAATGAAGTGACGATCAATCTCTATATGTTTGGTCCTCTCATGAAAAACAGGATTAGAGGATATATGTAGCGCAGCTTGATTATCACAGATGAGTGTCATGGGTTGTTTCTGTTCACAAAGATGAAGCTCCTGAATCAACTGCTTTAACCAGATCAACTCACAGGTAGTATTTGCCATTGCACGATACTCAGCTTCTGCACTAGATCGGGAAACAACAGGTTGTTTCTTGCTTTTCCATGAGATTAAGTTTCCTCCGAAGAAGACACAATAACCAGAAGTAGAGCGTCTGTCCGAGGGTGATCCTGCCCAATCGGTATCTGAGTAACCACAAATTTCTGTATTTCCCTGATCCGAATACAACAAACCTTTTCCTGGTGCTCCTTTGATGTATCGGAGGATCCTCACAGCAGCATCCCAATGTGAATCACAAGGGGAATCAAGGAACTGACTGGCCGTACTGACAGCGAAAGAAATATCTGGCCTAGTCACAGTAAGATAATTGAGCTTCCCAATTAGCCTCCGATAACGTCCAGGATCAGATAACGGCTCCCCCTGTCCGGGTAATAACTTGACATTAGGATCCATAGGTGTATCAACTGGTTTACTCCCCAACATACCAGTTTCTTCTAGGATATCCAAGGCATATTTCCTTTGACAGATAGAAATGCCCTGTCTTGATTGCGCCACCTCAATTCCCAAGAAGTAACGCAGCTTCCCAAGGTCCGTTGTTTGAAATGTACTAAACAAATGCTGTTTTAACTGACGAATTCCGTCTTGATCACTTCCGGTGAGAATGATGTCATCAACATAGACTAACAAATAGATACACTTATCAGGAGATGTAATCCTATAAAACACAGAATGATCAACTTTACTGCGGATTAAGCCAAACGCCTGAACAACAGAACTGAAACGACTGAACCATGCTCGAGGAGACTGCTTGAGACCATATAAGGATTTCCGAAGATGACACACCTTTCCAGACTCCCCCTGAGCAACAAAACCAGGTGATTGCTCCATGTAAACTTCTTCTTGTAAATCACCATGAAGAAAGGCATTTTTGATGTCAAGTTGAAGGAGTGGCCAGTGACGAACAACAGCAAGGGCAAGAAAGAGGCGGACTGACGCCATCTTAGCGACCGGAGAAAATGTATCGCAATAATCAAGGCCAAAGATTTGAGTAAAACCCTTGGCAACTAAACGTGCCTTGAGACGATCAATATGGCCATCAGGTCCAACTTTCACAGTAAAAACCCAGCGACAACCAACTATAGACTTCTCTGGAGGAGCAGAAACAAGGTCCCAAGTGCCATTGGAATGAAGTGCAGTCATCTCATCAAGCATTGCTTGGCGCCACCCTGGATGGGAAAGTGCTTCACCTGTGGTCTTAGGAATAGAAATAGAAGAAAGACTAGAAACAAAGGTGAAATGAGGTGAAGAAAGACGGTCATAACTCAAAAAGGTATAAAGAGGATAAGGGTTACGAGTAGTACGTGTACCTTTTCTTTGAGCAATGGGAAGAGTCTCTGATGAAGGATCCGGAGGGGAAGAAGCAACAGCAGTGGGCGATGAGTCAGCAAGAGTCGAGTCGACAGGAGGCACAGTTTTGCGACGCTGATAGGTGAGAAGTGGACGGTCCTCAGGTATAGAAGCAATAGGTTGCTCATCTGGAATAGAAGCACCTGTAGCTGGCAAAGACAAGTCAAGAAAAGGGACAGGAAGTACATGATCAACCTGTGACATCTGAGATGGGATAGAATTAAAGGGTTGTTGATCAAGAAAAGTGACATCAGCGGAAACTAAGTAACGCTTAAGGTCGGGAGAATAACAACGATAACCCTTTTGAAGACGAGAATAACCAAGAAAGATACACTGAAAGGCTTTGGATGTTAACTTATCCTTACCAGGAGTGAGATCATGAACAAAACAAGTACAACCAAAGACATGTGGAGTTAGAGGATAAAGAGGAACATCTGGAAGCAATAGATTATGAGGAATGTCATTGTGGAGCATAGATGAAGGCATGCGATTGATGAGAAAACAAGAGATGAGTACAGCATCTGCCCAGAAGTGAAGAGGAACCTGCATATGAATAAGAAGGGTACGAGCAGTTTCAATGAGATGTCTGTTTTTACGTTCAGCCACCCCATTTTGTTGTGGAGTGTGAGGACAAGTAGTTTGATGTAAAGTACCTTGTGTGGCCAAGAATTTAGAAAAATCAATAGAAACATATTCCTTAGCATTATCACTACGTAGAATACGAATAGAAACACCAAATTGAGTATGGATCTCAGTAGAAAACTTTTTATAAATGGAAAATAACTCAGAACGATTTTTCATTAAATAGGTCCAAGTGCAACGGGAAAAATCATCAATAAAGGTAACGAAATACCGAAAACCTAAGACAGACAAGGTACGACTTGGACCCCAGATATCTGAATGAACAAGAGAGAAAGGGGCATCAGCTCGTTTATTGACTCGACTGGCAAAAGAGGAGCGTGTATGCTTCCCTTGTTGACATGACACACAATCTAAAGACTGAAGACCGGACAAAAGAGGAACCATTTTCTGCAACTTTGAAAGACTTGGATGACCAAGGCGACTGTGGATAAGTTGTGGAGATTCTGTGAGAGAGCATGCTACTGAAGGACGAGGCACATCCAGATAATAAAGCCCCCGTGACTCACGACCCACTCCAATCATTTTCCCCGTACCCGGATCCTGCACAGAAACAGAATGGTTAGAGAAAGTAATGGTGCAAGTGAGGGAGTGGATCAACTTACTAATAGAAATTAAGTTATAAGGGATGCCAGGAATGTAATAGACAGATGTCAGGGCCAAGGTAGAGGTCGGACGAGCTTGTCCAATCCCACAAACTGGGGCTTTGGTTCCATCCGCAAGGGTAAAATACGGTAAATGATCAGAATAAGTAAGAGATGTAAAGAGTTCCTTATTACCACAGAGATGATCGGTAGCACCGGAGTCAAATATCCAAGTGCCAAGTGATGTAGAATGAGAAACACAAGCAACGGGATTACCAGTATAAGTCTGAGACTGAGGAGAAGCCTTCTTGAGAGGGGTTTGGAGTGCTGCACAGTCCGAACCTGAACCAAATGATGCTTTGTCTGACTGAGCTATATTTGCAACAATAGAAGGAGAGTTAACCTCCGAGAGATCAGGAGATACTGCTGCCATTTAAAGATAAAATATAAAAGCCGTAAACGAAGGCAAACGATATCCAATCAAGAAGAACCACGCGTCTAAGGTCAGACCCACAGAGAAACAATCACAGATCCAGAAAGGGGAGGAGAAGGCGAGCTTCTCTGTCCAAGACCGGCCGGAAAAAGTCGCCGGAATAGTGCTCACGCGCCGGCAGAAGGTGGCGCGTGAAGCCCACGCGCAGTGAAGACAGGTGGCGCGTGACGGCGCGTGGGAGATGCGTTGCTGACCGGACCACCACAGACCTGGTCGCCGAGAAGAAAGGGTCCTGATCGCGTGAAGTTTGGTCGGAAAAGTCGCCGGAAAAAGTCTCCGGTTGCCTGAACAGTGATTCTGACGGCGGGCGGTGGTTCCGGTGGCCGTCGGAGGTGCTGACGCGTTTGGAAAAATCACTCAGAGGCTGTTTACAGCCCTAGAAGACTTGCCGGAAGGACGCACGGCAAGAAAGATGACTCCTAAGCAGTGGGCTTAGGTTTTTAAAGCAAAAAACAAGGTTTCTGAGTGGAAGCGAGGGTTCCTAGAACGAAAAAGCTCTGATACCAAGATAAATGTAAAAGAATACGTTGTGTATTGATCTGTGTCAAGGAGTTACAATATATAGAGACCCTAATGGGCTTAAGTGTAAGGCCCAAACCTAATCCAAACCTAATCCTAATACAGTCAGAATACAGTCAGACTATTTACGGATAAGACAGAATCCAATCATATCTAATCAAATCTAATCATATCATATCTAACATTCTAACAGAACCAACCAAAACAACTGATATTTTTCAGAGAGAACATAAAATCAATTTATTAGTTGGACCAATCAAATATTGACTGAAACTATGATTCAGTATGGTTGGTTTTGATGGTTATGTGGGTTATACTCATCCCTATTAAAAATGAAAAGATAACAATAGGACCAAACTAAGATGCAAAGCATTACACTCATCTGAGATTTTTTGGTTGAAGAAGAGTAAAGGATTATTAAATGACAAGCCTACAATCTTCAAATAGCTTGTATGATGCTAATTTAAGAATATGTGAGACACTTGTTTCAAGGTTGTGGTATTATGTATAGTTTAAGCTGATATGAAGCCAACTGAAATTGTCTTTTGCAGTGTAACAAAGTTTATTGAGTGTGAGATTCAGAGAATTATAGAATTAGATGATTTGGTTGTCATTTCTATTTTGATTTTGATAAAAGAGGGTAGATATTGTGATTTTATATGGCTTGGGAAAAAGAAATTATCAAAAAAAAGAAAAATCAGGAATTGATATCCATATTTTGGGCTCTTGCCTTTGAACCGTTATATTTTGTTTCAAAGTTAACCTTAACAAGTTAAATTCATTTTTTAATTACAGTTATGTTAATTATTTTATCTTCTTCCAACCTGAAGGTAAATTATTTCTTGTAGTTGTGAACTAAATCCATTCCTATTGTCTTGTTTTAAAATATTTTAAACTCATGCTCATTTCAAACATGTTTTCTTTGTCCATTGTTGCTCTGAACTTTGAAATCTTGAGTTTTGGTACTGATATATTTCTAAAAATTGATTGTTTATTTTGGAAAGGAAAGATGAAGTTATATTCTGTTTTTGGATGTTTAGTAATGTATTGCATTATTTTGTAGCATTCTTACGGCAGAGTTTATTCGAGCTTCGTTACACGATGCTCAAGAAACAGATGTAATAATTTTATCCAAAGCTAAAGCAAGGGCTTCCCTTCCCATGAATGGAAAGGATGATGAAGTAAGATTGCATCTTCAATTACTTTTATCTTTAACACTTTTCTGTAGTTTTGTTTCTTTTGTTTCCTATGAATCTTGTGCTGGAAATCTTTCAAATCTTTACATTATGTTTTAGAGTGGGAACTGTCTCCTACTGGGGTTTCTTCATTCAAGTGTAGTCAACATATTGCAAAACGTGCTACTTTTTATAGTCACTGGGCCAATAGGCTCTAGGTTTAACATTTCATTATGGAGTTCAAGTATATATTGAACTTCACAAAAGAAAAAATTGTATATTCATATTTGTAATTGCATGGAACTTCAAGTTGTAACCTTCATTAACATTTCCCACCCAATGCATTGTTGTTGTTTTTTAAGTAGATACTGTCTTTATCTCTTTATTTTTCTACAGAAGAGGTTTAATATCATTAAAAAGGAGAGATGTACATTTGGGATGAGTACAAGAAAAGTCCACCTGAAAAGGGACAAATAAGGCAATAAAATTTCTCAAAAACGCAAAAAACTGTGCAATCTCTTTGCACATCAATAATTGAAATTTCCTTGAAAACAACCATGAGCACAGCACCACGTAGAAGCCATAAAATCATTTCTATCGTGTGACAAATGCAAGGGAAAACAGACACCCTGGAAAATACAAACATTTCTCTACTACCATATATGCTACAGGACTGTATAAACAGCACACTGCCATGATATCGTAGGCTCCTAATTGTTATACTCGCTAAAGCATATCATAGCCTCTTCTCTTCTTCCTTGATAAAATTTCTTATTCTATAAAAAAAAAATCTCCAAGATGAAAGGACACATCCTGTGTTGATCAAGATCCCCAAACAGAATATTTCATCAAAGCAGCCACTTTTTAGTTTAGAAACAAATGGGCTACGCTTTCTGATTAAACCTGTGCATAACACATGTCAGGTGAAAAGCTGTGTATGCCTGTATGGTATATGAATCTGTAGCATTTCATTATTTTTATTAATCCTATTAAGTACTTCTATCCCAATGAAAAATCTAAGCTTAGAGGAGTGATGGGAGTTCCAAATGGGTTTGTCAGGGATGAACTTGTGATGTGGAGATTGATTGTTTGATTTGGAATCTTTGAATCTGAGAAAAATATTTGTAGGAGAACACACAAGAAGATTCCGAAGTCGATATTCTTCTATTTCTGTTGGAATGCAGATAATTAGTAGAATCAAGTAATATTAGCAGGGTAAATGAAGCTCTTGTTGATACTTGATGGCTTAATTTTTACATGCTGTGCAATTCTTTAATTGAGTACTCTGTTTTGGCATTTAGTCCGAGGTTAGAGCTGCTCAAAATCTCACAACATAAAGTTGTGTGATTTGTGGTTAACTTGTGTTCTTTACCTTGATGTTATTTTTGATTCCATATGTGTGTGTTTTAATAATATTATGTGTAAAGATATTTTGAAGTTTTGAGGATGCGATTTGTGATCTAACCTATGTCTGATTCATAACCAGGTAAAGTTGGAGGAAGAAGAAACCACTAATTTCAAAGATAGTCTTCTTCCTACTGTTATTGGATTGCTTAGAACAGTGAGTAATAATCTGTATTTGCTTTTCAGAAAATTATTGTTTATGTTAGTTAATTTCCTATATTATGTTCTGGTAATTTGTGTATTTTGATTGGTGAAGAATTTTTCATAAGATCAGTGCAGTGAGCTTTTTCCTATTGTATTTTTGAGGATTCAATGTCCCTTCTCCCTTCATCTTGATTGGTAAACACTTGGTATTTGGTAATACATAGAAGAGGAACATTAGCAGCATCAAATATCAACATCACCTTTATTCCATACCTGTTGATTGAGTCAGCAAAAATAACAAAACTTTAACTATCTAACTAACTATAGTGATAGTAATTTGGTGAGGTGCAACTCACAATAACAACAACAAAATACATCACATACATGTAAAATACAAAACATTTTACATGCTTTCACTAATATGCCCCCCACAAACTCATGAGTCGTGGATGGACAATGAGTCCACAACTTTGAGTTTGGACTTAAGTTCTGCAAATCTAGGAGAGTAAGGGTGTCTGCTAGCTCATTTGAAGCAAGAACATAATACATAAGCAGCTCCTTGGATAGAACCCGTTCCTTGACAAAGATGATGTTCAACTCCATTTGTTTGATTCTTGCATGCAGAACTGGGTTATGTGAGAGAGTCACATTACTTAAATTGTCACAAAATATCCAAGGAGTAGTGAAAGGCACGTGAGGCTCACGTAAAACAAAACTTCTGCAAAAGTAAGAGCCAGGTTCCTACACTTGACTTCAGTGCTTGACCTTGCCAGCAAGGTTTGTTTCTTGCACCACCAAGAAACCAAGTTTGGTTTGAGAAATAAGCATGCCCCTAAGGTTGGGCGACGGACTGTCGACAGTCATTTGGGTCACTACCCAATTAGCATCACAGAATTTTGTAAGATGTAGAGGTCAATGAGGATTGGCAGTATGCAACATCAAACCAAAATAAACAATCCTTGAAAGGTATCTGAAAATATGTTTCACTACATTCCAGCGTTCAAGTAGAGGCTGTGGCATGAATTGGTACAGCTTGTTCCCTGCAAAGCTGATTTCAGGCCTAGTAGTGGTTGCATATTGCAGTCCTTCCACAATGGATCAATAATGCTGTGGGTTATCATAATAGTAGGAGCCAAGTCTGGTCAGTTTACACCTAGTTGTTATTGGAGAGGCAATGCTCTTTGCATCTGCCATATTGGCCGGAGATAGAAGACCACAAAAATATTTAGACTGAGACAGAATCAAAGCACTCGATGTTCGTTTCTTTACTTCCACACCCGAAAAGTAGTTAAGGTCCCTTAGATCTTTGAGTGCAAACTTGGAGTGGAGTGTAATGACAAGGATATTAATGAAACAACTGTCATTACCTGTCAAAATGATATCATCTACATACGCTAGGATGTAGATGCACTTTTTCCCATCACGCAGTATAATGAGAGAAGAATTACAACTGCTAGCCAGAAATCCTAGGAGAAGCATTGACTGTTGAGCTTGTCAAACAAGGCATTGGGAGCATGTTTAAGGCTTATAAAGTTTTATGCAATCTGCACACTAAGGTCTTGTCAAAGGACTTAAACCCAGGGGGTTGTTACATGTACATCTCCTCAACCAAGTCATCATTGAAAAAACATTATTAATGTTCAATTGCCTCAAATGTAAGCTAAAAGTAAGGGCAAGAGTAAGCATAATTCACATTGTTACTAGCCGAACCACTCGTGAGAAGGCTTTGTTGTAATGAAAACCTTCTTGTTGATGGAATCCTTTAGCTACCAATCAGGCTTTATATTTATTGACAATACCTTTCAAATTTTCCTTTACCTTGAAAACCCACTTGCACCCTATTGCTTTCGTGGGAGGAGGGAGAGAAAACAGAGACCAAGTATGAGTAGTTTGTAATGCATTATTTTTTGTTTTCATTGCATCTAGCCACTGGGTAGAGAGGCCAAGGCTTGCTTGACAATAGTTGGCTCTAAGTGAGTAACAAGAGCATGTGATCTTGCAAGGGTTTTATATCTTGTGAATTTGTGATGGACTGAGTGGGTGAAGGAGGGCTGAGGGAGGATGATGGCTGATATCCAGAACAGAAAAGGAAGTGGCAGAAGAGGATTGAGAAGAATATGGAGAGTGAGCCTGGCTGACAGGTGAAGAGGAAGAAGAGGAACCATGATCATGATGAGAAGGAGATGAAGGTGAAGACCACTGCAGTAGACTCAAAAGCGGAGTTATCATAGGTGCAATTGAATCCAAAGGGTGAGGAGAGGGAGACTCAGATAGTGCTAATGGAGAATTGTTAGATTTTTAGAATTTTTTTTTGAGTTTGTTGCAGCATTAGCTTCCTGGTCCACATTTGTTGCATTGGAAGGTAGATGTGTAGTGGTTGTGGATATAGGAGGACAAGTGTTTGGTAAATAAGGAAAGAAATAGGATTGATTGCCTGACTTGGATGATCCTTTGTATTAGGGTGAGAATGATAGGGAAATTTAAGCTCATTAAAGAGGACATCTTTAGAAATATACACTCTACCTTTAGGGTTTAAGCAAATATAGCCTTTATGATTGGTGACAGAGCTAAGGAAAGTACATTTTCGGGAATGAAACTCAAGTTTATGATTGTTGTAGGGAATGGATAAATGAGAAGCATGCATAGTCGAAGATTTTTAAGGACCGATAATCTGAAGTTAAGTTGAGAAGCTTAGTATATGGTATTTGAAAATTTAAGGCTGCTATTGGTAATATATCAACGAGGTAAATTGATGATATAAATGCATAATCCCAGAATTTCATGGGTAGAGAAGCATGAGCTAGCAAGGTTAATCCAATTTCAACAATGTGCCTGTGCTTTCTTTTAACTTCTCCATTTTGGTGATGGGTGCGAGGACAAGCTATTCTATGTTTTATTCCATGGAGGAGATATTGTGTGAAAGGTCTAAACTCCTTTCCCCAGTTTGTTTGTATTGATTTAATTGGGGCTTGGAATTGAGTGGTGATTAATGAACGAAAATATTTAAATGTTTGAGTTGCATTTGATTTCTCTTTTAAAGGATATATCCAAGCAAACCTTGTGTTTGCATCTACAAAAAAGATGTAATATAAATTTCCCAGGGTTGATTTAATTCAAAGGGTGTGTTATAAGCTGTTAAGGATGGGAAGAGGGCAATCCGTTGGCCTTTCCCATGCAACAAGCTGAACAAAAAGTATTGATCGCTTTATTATCAATTGGTATATTACAAGAGGATAGCGCAGATTTAAGACTTTCTTTGTGTGGATGTCCTAAAAAACGTTGAGATATATAAAACCATTAATGTAGCTTCACCTAACAGCTTAAGCTTTTGGGTTGAATTGGTTCTTTACATGGTATCAGAGCCTCGGTGTACCGGGTTCGAACCTCACCGCCCCCCACTTTCTTTCAAGTGGAATTTCTTTGTTCGCACAGGTAGGTGGGCCTGTGCATTGTCCACCCTTCAAGCCCAGTGGGCTCTCGTGTGAGGGGGCGTGTTGAGATATATAAAACCATTAATGTAGCTTCACCTAACAACTTAAGCTTTTGGGTTGAATTGGTTCTTTACAAAAACAATGCCACATTGAGTATGTAGAATATGAAACATTACATGACTTGGAATTACCTATACAATTCTGAACATTATTACAAAGTAAATGAGCAGAATTTGGAGATTTAGTAGATGAAGAAGAATTATGGGAAGATGAGGTTGTGGCACGATTAAAATTTTAATGAAGCTGGATGCCATCAAACTTATACAGTCCACTTGAATCAAGGGCTCCTCTGAGTAGGACTTTGAGAGCCTTGCCATTTTGCAAAGCAATCAATGAGACGAAACTCAAAATATACATAGTTATCCTTTGCAAATTTGCTCACACTAACAAAATTTTTCATAACAGAAGGGACTAACAACAAGTTCTTAAGATATTGTTATGTGTGAGTGTCAAAAGGTGAAATAAATTTAGATGAACTGATAACAGTTACTGTCAAACCTTTGTCAATCCCAATCATTGCTTGTTTTTCCCCAGACAATTGCTGACTGTGCATGAGATTGAGTGGGGTTGCTGTAACATAATGTGTGGCGCCTGAGTCAGGGTACCATTCTAGTGAATGCCATGTCCATACTTGTATAATTGGCAATAGATGTTTGCTCATACCTTCATGACCCCAACTTCTGTTAGTACGACCTCCCATGCGTCCCTTGCCTTTGTTAGAGGAGGTTGAATGATTGAATCCTCCATAACCAAGTTGCAGTTGCTCTGTTCTTGACTCCCCAAAACAACGGCAAACAAAGTATCACCATTACTAGTATTATTCTTCTTCATATGGTCGTGTGCGTGTTGAGCAACATTCACAGTTGCTGATTCGAAAAGCAACACCTCACTTTGCTTTGATAACATCTACTCACAAGTAATCAATGTGATACTTAGATCCTCAATTGAGTATGGGTTCTCATGACCAAGCACTATGGTGATGAATGTATACTTAGACGACAATCCTTCAAGAATCAGTTCAATTCGCTCCTCATCATTCACTGGGTTTTTAATCACTATGAGCAAATCGCATAATCCTTTTATATGAGGGAGATACTCCTTGATAGCCTTTGTTCCTTTCTTGATTGAGCTCAATTCAGATCTTATCTGCCTTGCTCTAAATTTCATCATCCCGTGGAACCGTTTATGTATTTTATCCCAGCCTTCATGTGCTTGCTTCATGCCCAAAATTTCATTGACAATTGACTCTGAGTTTATTGAGTGTAGCCACGACCGTAACATGGAATCCTGTGTTATCCATTCTACACATGCTGGATAGTGCACGCCATTGACGCGATCTTCATCGGATTTGAATTGCAGTGGAATTTTAGGGTTTAGCAGGAAGTGAAGCATCTGGTATGATTTGATGATAGATTCTATGACCTGATTCTAGTACAAGTAATTATCCTCGGTCAACTTCATCGTCACTTGATGATTGAAGACTAAGGGGGGTTTATTTTAAATTTTTTGGTTTCCCTTTTTGGCCCCTATAGCTGCTTGTGTAGACTCCTTTGTTGGATGTGTTTCATCTCCCTTGGTATTTCTTTGTATAGGGGATTATGCATGTTAAATGATTTAACATTCTTTATTGACATGAGATTATTGTTGCTTTTATCAGAAACATCACTTTAAATTATTGACACTACCTTTTCAAATTACTACTTTAATATCTTGACAATTAGATTCTTATATCCCTGTGAACAGAATAATTGGTTCGATTTTTTGGATTCAGCTTCATTTGGTCAAATGATTCCCTTATTTTCAGGCTAAACTTCCCTCTGTTCTGAGAATCTATCGAGATACACTGACTGCTGATATGAAGACTGCTATTAAGACTGCTGTTGCCGAGTTGCTTCCTGTTCTTGCTGCTCGAGGTTCGGAGTCAGAGTTCTTTTCAGGAGACAGAGCAGTAGATGCAGATGGTGAGAGTTTCTTTAGCATAATTGATTATGTTTGACTATCAGAAGATAGACTGTTAACGTATTTTTCTACAATTGTGGTTTTATGTGCACTGTTCTACTTTCTAATGGCAAATAGTGACTCAGGTGGAGGTGCATCACTTGCTAGCAAGTTAAGGAGCCTATCCTCGGATTGCTTTGTACATCTTCTGAGTGCTATTTTCATGATAGTACAGGTAATTTGTACTTGACTGTCCTCCAATAATTTGCATGAGAAGCATTACCAGTACCCACCTCCACGGGAAGCAAAGACCTAAATGTAGCATGTCCATGTGCAAAAACTTCCATAAAAAAATGAGAAGCTTGGATTGCTGTACTGATATCCCAACCATTTTGTTGTAATGACATCTTGGAAGTGATAGTTATGTTGATCTAAAACCTTGATAATTGTTTAGTTTTTTATATTTGTGATGAATATTGTTGAGATATATAGTCCCACATTGGTTATATGGGCAACTAATGTGGAGTTTATAAGACCTTGGGCACTCCCACCCTTTGAGCTAGCTTTTGGGGTGGTGTATCCCAAGGTTCTTTACATGGTATCAGAGCCTCTTGTCCCGGGTTCAAACCTCGCCGCCCCCCAATTTCTTTCCGGTGGAATTTCTTTCTTCGCACAGGTAGGTGGGCCTGTGCATTGTCCACTCTTCAAGCCCAATGGGCTCTCGTGTGAAGGGGCGTGTTGAGATATATTGTCCCACATTGGTTATATGGGCAACTAATGTGGAGTTTATAAGACCTTAGGCACTCCCACCCTTTGAACTAGCTTTTGGGGTGGTGTATCCCAAGGTTATTTACAAATATGAAATCTTGAGTTGATATCAACAAATATGTCACCTGTACATGAATTTGTAAAGAACCTTGGGATACACCACCCCAAAAGCTAGCTAAAAGGGTGGGAGTGCCCAAGACCTTATAAACTCCACATTAGTTGCACATACAACCAATGTGAGACTTTATATCTCAACACGCCCCCTCACACGAGAGCCCATTGGGCTTGAAGGGTGGACAATGCACAGGCCCACCTACCTGTGCGAACAAAGAAATTCACTTGAAAGAAAGTGGGGGGCGGCGAGGATCGAACCCAGGACACGAGGCTCTGATACCATGTAAAGAACCTTGGGATACACCACCCGAAAAGCTAGCTCAAAGGGTGGGAGTGCCCAAGACCTTATAAACTCCACATTAGTTGCACATACAACCAATGTGGGACTTTATATCTCAACAGAATTGAAATACTCTCTTGTTTGGTAATTCTTGTCTTTTTCTTGACGATCTAGTGGTGTTTGCTTAATTCTATAATATTTTCAATCACTTGTAAAATGGTTGTTAGTCCAAAAGACAATTTAGTCATGGTGTGGTTTGCATCTATGAGTGAGTACTGCATGCTCAGGGCTTAAAATTTTCTATAGTTTACTATTTTTAATAGCATTAGATCGTATTGCATGTAGTATACTTTCTGCGACATAGATTTTGTATCTTTGGTGCATTTCACCCTCTTCGTTAATACCTATGCCCCAAGAAAAGAATAATCAATTGTTATGACAGCTTATTACTGGGATGTTACAAATTAAATATTTTTTCCATGGGAGACAGTGTTGGCTGCATTTCATGTCCAAGCTCTGGTATTATCTGTTAAGGGTTACATATAGGTTAATGGGATTTAGTTATACATTGGCTTGTAACTTCATCAGTTGTTTTAAGAGTGATGTAATAAGATTTTTTTCCTATTAGTGATTGCAGGCACATTTAGTGCGGGCTGCTGAAGTGAAGAAGGCCAATGAATGGATTTTGAGCAACTGTGATGGTCATTATGCTGCTGATTCAGTTGCTGCTGCAATTGCTCATGGTGCTGCAGCTGCTGAAATATCCCACGAAAGTGAGATTCATGGTACTACAATTTTGCCATATTCGCCGCAAAGAAATGCTGCCAAGAGTCCTTCTTTTCAGGGAAAAGCAATTGATGCTGTGAGCTCCTCAAACATGTCAAAAAATTTCAGGTTAAATCTAGGCTCTTAGTTCTGAATTCTGATAGTCTTGTTTGAGAAAGCTTTTTCCAGATTCTATTTGGTGTTTAGATTGAGAAAAGTAATTTGCGATTGGAGCTGATTTTTTCTTGTAGTTATCCTTTTTTGGTCCTAGTAAAATGATAACTGCTATTGTGAAATTCAGGAGCACCTGGACTTAATAATTCAGTATGAAATAGAAATATTAAGTTGAGAGAAATTGTTGTCTGGTGCCACCAGGGTTGGATTTGTAATTTTTAACTATGTTTAAATGAGCAGATTCATGTAGTGATGATTTCCTAGAATTTGTAAACATTTGTATTGTGATGAGATTTTTCAAAACAATTTATTCTCCCCCTTTTGAAGTTTGATTGTTCATTGAATGGTGACAAAGGCGATATAATGAAGCTTTGAGAGGAAGGGGGCTATACCTTTCAAGATTTCATTTTTGTGGGAATTCTTTTTAATCATTTGAACACTATTTATTACTCAAGAACCAATTATCCTTGTAAAGAATTAATTTAACCCAAAAGTTTAAGCTAATGGTTAAGGCCACATTAATGGTTCTATATGATACTTCTCTAATATGCCCCCTCACACAAGAGCCAATTAGAGTTGAAGGGTGGATAATGCAAAAATCCACCTACCTATACTAAGAAACTCCACAATATTTTATTATTTATTAATAAAATGGGAGCGGTGAGGATCGAATTTGTGACCATTTGATCATAGAGGATATGATATTATGTAAAGAACTGTTAGAGAAATATAAAACCATTAGTGTAGTCTCATCCAACAGCTTAAACATTTAGGTTAAAATAATTTTTTACATGATATCAGAGCCAACATAACTATGTGGGCATGAGTTCGATCCTCACCGCCTCCATTCTATTAATAAAATATAATTAAATATTGTGGAGTTTGTTAGCATAGATAGGCTAGGCAGGATGCATTATCAACCCTTCAAGTCTAATAGGCTCTCTTGTGGGGGGAGCTTGCTAGATAAATATAAAAACATTAATGTAGCCTCATTCAATAGTTTAAGCTTTTGGGTTGAATTGGTTCTTTAGGTGAATACCACATTAACAGTTCTATATTATACTTCTCTAATAATTCTAAAAGCTTAAGCTATTAGGTGAAGGTACATGAATAGTTTTGTATCTGTAACAGTATAGAATTATCTTTTCATTGGAGAATATCTGCTACAAAATACAAAATGAAGAAAAAAATGAGGTAGAATGAAAAAAAAAAGTTCTTGAAAATGAATAATAACCTGTACTTTTTTCCCTTTAAGATTTGAGTGGTAATCACTTGTGGCTGTGGCACATGCATCAGTTGGAGAATCTCTTTCACAGTTGGTGTAAAACTATCCATAGTTTGCTTGTTAAAGTTTTCCTTTCCATTTTCAGTTTCTTATGAAAGATTGTAGCTGACACTTTTTAAAGGTTTACTTCCTTTATTTGCTTGTGAAAGTTGTGAAGCAGGCATTATAAATTTATTGCTACATTTAATATGGAGTAATTTGTTTTACTATGCAAGAACAATAACTTTCATCCCCTTAACAATGTTAAATCAGTATGCATGCTGATGCTACCCTCAAATGTTTTATCTTATCTTATTTTGTCAGTCAGTAGTCATTTTGCTGTCTTAGAGCAAGTTACTTTTGTGTTTTACTTGCTGTCCAATTTGTTTGATGTTCTCAAAGAATCTGGTCCTAAACAGAGCTGATGTATTGCGAGAAAACGCAGAAGCTGTCTTTGCAGCATGTGATGCTGCTCATGGAAGATGGGCAAAGCTTCTTGGGGTCCGCGCTGTTCTCCATCCTAGGTTGAAATTGCAGGAGTTTCTAACCATATACAACATCACCCAGGAGTTTATTACTGCTACGGAAAAAGTACATATTTTCATGTTGATTTAAAGCTAACATTACAAATTATGTGGTTTTTATTCAATTATTCATTTCCCATGTTTAAATTAACAGATCGGTGGAAGATTGGGATACAGCATCCGTGGGACACTGCAGTCACAGGCCAAGGCTTTTGTTGATTTTCAGCATGAATCTCGGGTAAGTTTGGTGGTCCTTTATGTGGTATTTATCATAAAATTGTTGTACAGCTGTGTTAATAGCTTTTGCTTTGCTTTTAGATGGCAAAAATTAAGGCAGTGCTTGACCAGGAAACATGGGTGGAGATAGATGTTCCTGATGAATTTCAATCCATTATCAATTTGCTTTTTTCATCTGATGCATTGACTTCTGAGAATCTTAATGGCTCTGAGGATGATATTTCAACGAGATACAATGATGCGGTGACTAACAATAATGTTCTGCCGATGGCAGACACTGGACAGCCAAATGCTGAACAGCAAGTTGAGCAAAATAATTCCATTGAAGCATCTATGAATAGTGTGATGGAACCAAATATAGCTCACAATAAGATTTCAACCGCACAGAGTAACAGTACTGAGAAAGACCATAAAAAATCTGTGTCTCAGTCTCTTTTCTACAAAGGTGTAGGTTATCACATGGTTAACTGGTTAGTTATCTGAATTCAATTTCATTCTTTTTATTTTTTTCATTATGTGCACCTTCTGTTCCTTCTGTTTTCCATTTTCACATCTCTCTCTCTCTCTCTCTCTCTCTCTCTCTCTAAGACTCTCTGTGAATAAGATTATGTATGTAAACTTGATTATTTTATAACAATATTATAATATAATGCATGTTGTTAGTCATAATTTGAAGTTGCCAATTTGTTAGGTAAACTTGTCTTTTTATGATTTTTTTTTAATGATCTTTTTGTTTTGGCTGTCAGCTTGTGAATGCTTTTAAAGTACCTTGATTTGTCTTGTTTGCTTCTAGTGGCATAATTTTGCTGAAGATGTTGTCAGAGTACATTGATATGAACAACCTTTTGCCAACACTATCTTCCGAAGTTGTTCACCGTGTAGTAGAGATCTTGAAGTTTTTCAACACTAGAACATGTCAGCTTGTGCTTGGGGCTGGTGCTATGCAGGTACTACTATTATTGTTCTCTGAACTGTTGGTGCCTTTTGATGTATAAACTATGTTCATGTGTGCATATATACCTATATGTGGCTGTTAGACCAGTGTCAATTGATCGTCATTCTATATATAGGGCAAGGTCTTTTTTAATGGTTTCACCAAAAGTTTTTAGGTCTTTATCTACCTCTTTCAATTCAATTCAACTATCTTACATTTGATTAACATTTTTCACTGAAGCCCCTATTGTATATGGCCGTTCATTCACCTCAACATTCTCATTTCCGATATACTTTTTTTTTGCTGTTGTTGGCACTTCACCGCCCAACATTCAGTGCCATAGAACACCACTGGTATTTTAGCCAAGTCTTATGTTGGGTTCTATTTGCGAGGTATGGGACTTGGAGTCCCACACTGGTTGTATGGGTAACTAATGTGGGGGTTTATAAAGCCTTGGGAACTCCTACCCTTTGAGTTGGCTATTGGGGTGGTGCATCCCAAGGTCTCATCAAATGGTATCAGTGCATCTGTAAAGAACCTTGGGATATACCACCCCAAAAGCTAGCTCAAAGGGTGGGAGTGTCCAAAGCCTTATAAACTCCACATTGGTTGCTCATACAACCAATGTGAGACTATATATCTCAACACGCCCCCTCACACGAGAGCTTATTGGGCTTGAAGAATGGAAGATGCAACAGGCCCAGCCTACCTGTGCTAAGAAAGTCTACAAGAGAAAGTGGGGGGCCGCGAGACTCTGATACCATGTAAAGAACCTTGGGATACACCACCCCAAAAGCTAGCTCAAGGGGTGGGAGTGTCCAAGACCTTATAAACTCCACATTAGTTGCACATACAACCAATGTAGGACTATATATCTCAACACGCCCCCTCACACGAGAGCCCTTTGGGCTTGAAGCGTGGACAATGCAACAGGCCTAACCTACCCGTGCTAAGAAACTCCACAAGAGAAAGTGGGAGATGGCGAGGCTCTGATACCATTTAAAGAACCTTGGGATACACCACCCCAAAACCTTGTTGAGATATATAAAACCATTAATGTAGCCTCACCTAACACTTTAAGGTTTTGGGTTGAATTGGTTCTTTACATGGTATCAGAGCCTCCGTGTACCAGGTTCGTTCCTCACCGCCCCCCACTTTCTTTCAAGTGGAATTTCTTTGTTCGCACAGGTAGGTGGGCCTGTGCATTGTCCACTCTTCAAGCCCAGTGGGCTCTCGTGTGAAGGGACGTGTTGAGATATATAAAACCATTAATGTAGCCTCACCCAACAACTTAAGCTTTTGGGTTGAATTGGTTCTTTACAGCATCCATCACGTGGAGTTGTGCGTGGGGGCACGCACTAGGGAAGCGTGGTGGAATGTTGGGTTCTATTTGCAAGGTATGGGACTTGGAGTCCCACACTGGTTGTATGGGCAACTAATTTGGGTTTATAAGGTCTTGGGCACTCCCACCCATTGAGCTAACTTTTGGGATGGTGCATCCCAAGGTCTCATCAAATTGATAAGTATATCATGTATATGGTTATAAAACTATAAGTTGTTAAGACACCTGAATACAACAACACCTACGGTGTCAGCTACATGAATTCTGGTGCCATTGTATTAGATCCAGTATCAAAGATTCATGAAGCTTGATGTAACTCAAATCCTTCTCAATAGCCTTACACCATGTTCGGTCAAACAGTTACGAGGGGTCGTGGTTGTTGTCTTATCTGCCCAAACCAGCTTAAATGAACTTCATTGTTTCCTCAGTACTACTATTATCCATCTTGGTATATCCAATCATCCATTGCAACATCCTCATGTTTATGACCTTCATTTGTTCATTGTGTGCAAGCACATAATTGCATCAGGATTCCCCCTCTCAATCTGGCTGGAGCTAGCTAAAATTTGATGAACTTGTTGTTAAGAATTGAATTTATGTATTAATTGAGTCTAGCTTAGGGAGCCTATACTTGAATCTTTCAGTTTGTGTACTCTCCTGCACAGTGGAAAAACCACAAGATAATGCTGGATTCTAAAACTTTTGGGTTTCTCATTTTGGATATTATTTCATCTAAGTGAATGCTTTTTTTCCCAACTTTGCTGAACTATCTTCAATCCCATTTCAATTTACTTAAAGCTCTGTCATTTTTGTGGCTTCTAATTTTTCTTTAGTTGTGTGTAGGTGTCTGGTTTGAAGTCCATCACTTCTAAACACCTGGCGTTGGCAAGCCAAGTCATTAGTTTTATACATGCTATCATTCCCGGTACAATTGTACACACCTAAATAAAGTTTTTAATGTAAATTTATTGGTTTGACATGAGCTTATGACATTGTTTTTACGTGGTCTTAAACTATAACAACGTTTTTCATTTCCGGTATAAGAAATTCGGCAGATTCTTTTTCTCAAAGTACCAGAGACTAGAAAAGCTTTACTGCTTTTAGAGATTGATCGAGTTGCTCAGGTACGTACTTTTTTCTTATTAAACTTTTCTGCTTTTCATAGAGGGGGATTTATTATATGTTGCATTTTTGAACAAGTTTCATTGTTGGAAGTATGATATTTCTTTCTTTTTGCTGCTTATTAATGATGAAAAATCATGGGTAATCAATTCCTCATCTAGGATGAAAGTTTACTTATAGTTGAATATGTGGATAGAAAATTCCATGTAATCACCATTCCACTGATTCCCTATTTTTTTCTTTTGGATAGAAAAAGAAATATTGATAATGAGGAAGGGAAAAAGGTAGAGGATATGACTTGCATGGGAAATTATATTTGTAACAACTTGTTTGAGTTTTTAATATGAAGGTCAATAGTTCATATTTGCAGCCTTTGTCCAAATATTGGGTTTAACAAAATGTTTAGGAACAGGAACAAGGATAAGCAAGGAACCCTGAGTGTGTTACTCTTATATCATCTTGATGGTTTCTTTTCCAAAACTTAATTCCACTGATTTCTTCTTGTTTAAAGTTCTTAGTTTTTGTCATCAATGGAAGTCAACCCTGTCTGCCGTCAATTGTGATGACTTTTAGTTGTTTCCTTAATTAATCCCTTTGCTTCCCTTACCAACTTTATGTTCTTCTGCTTCTTGCTATCATTAACCTAACACATGCCCCATCTATAAGGTTTCTCTGTTAAGATGTCTGATATTCATCTTTCTAATTCACAACTGCATGCGCTGGAGGCATTTTCCTTGAATGTCCAAACATATTTATGAAACTGTAGTTGTTTAGATTTTGCCATAGGTGGTGATCTCTTGGGCTTCCTATTCTTTTAGTTTCTCTTGTTTTTGAGGATACCAGTTGTTTCTCCGTGGTTTTATTTCTCTTTCTTTTTCCTCCAATAAAATTTGTCTTATTTTATATTACAGAATCATAAAAAAAATTCGGTTTCATTTGGTTTGCAAGAAAACTTTCAAGAATGTTTTATTTTATAACATTGATTTATCATTGTATTTTTCCATTCCAGGATTATAAAGTCCACAGAGATGAAATACATACTAAATTAGTTCAGATAATGCGAGAAAGATTACTAGTCCATTTACGGGGTTTGCCTCAAATTGTTGAGAGTTGGAATAGACCTGAGGATGCTGACCCCCAGCCTAGTCAATTTGCTCGTTCCCTTACGAAGGTAAATAATTATGTAAATGATTAGTGTGCTTACTCAGTGTTTGATATCCTTTCTCTCTTTATCATCATATGGCTTTTAGTTACTCTTCACACCTGAAGCTTTTTCATATTTTATGTGTGTGTGTAATTATGTAAATGATTAGTGTGCTTACTCAGTGTTTGATATCCTTTCTCTCTTTATCATCATATGGCTTTTAGTTACTCTTCACACCTGAAGCTTTTTCATTTTGTGTGTGTTATTTTTCTTTAACTTGTTCTTGCTTTTATATGGGTCAATCGACTATTGAACCTAACTAGTTTGGGATAAAAATGATGTTGATGTTGATAGTTTCTGTCAGTTACCTCTTGTTCTTGTTATTTGCAACTCTATTTTCCTTGTTAGTTGTCACAGATTATTAATGTCTACTTGCATATCTGCATGTGGTTGTAAATCAGTTCTCTGTTAAATTATTTGGATGTCTTATGGGTCTTGCTGTCAGAAATACCTGCTCTTAGTGATGGACTAGGCTCTTGAGAAACACTCCTTCCTCAGGCTTCACTTTTGGAAGGTGATATTATTAGTTTTTATTACTTAAATAAAAGACCAACTCTATCTATTTGGTGGAATCCCAATATTGGTTTTATTTATACAACAGGCCATAAAACCAGTAGTGCTGAATGGCTTTGGAGAAAATGTAAATGAGAACACAAAAAGACCCTGACTATTTTTTATGGAGTGTACAGGTAAAAGGAAAACAATGTGATAGAGTCCCAAACACAGATTACAGTAATTTAACAGAAATAGGAAGTAAATTGTATTCAGCTCTCTAATCAACAAAGTCAGAGGAAAATATATGAGGAAATTACAAAGAAATTTGCAGAAACAGAAAGACAAGATACCATGCTTCCGAGAGGCATGTCTCTTCTTACTCTTTTTTAATTCTTCTACTTGGTTTCTTTTCCCACTCCCCTTTCCTTCCAATTCCCTTTTATCCCTCTCTTGCCACTATCAGCGGTTGTAACCTCTCTCCTCTCCAAGCGCAAGTCACACTTGGCTTGTCTAGGGGTCTAATCCTCTACTTCCCTTCTTATAATTCACCCTATTAATGGGCGGTTTCCTAACAGAATGATATAATGATCATTATGTTCTTGTGTTGATATCTTTTAAATATGGGATGACTTTGTCTTATAAATAAATAATAGACCCCTCAGGATTGTTGAAGGTTGGCCATCAACATAGGTATTCTCCTCAAATGAACTTGGACTCTCAATTATTCTGGAGTTTTTCTCTGAAGCTTTTATTTGGTGTACGATTCAAACTCCCCTATTCTTAGAATTTAGCTCTCACTGCTGCATTTTGGAAGTTGAAGGCGCCCCTTGATGTGAAAGCTTTTATTTTGACTATGATGGCACTTTATCTTATTATCACAAATTATTTGGTAAGTTGTGGAGGCCGCATAAGTGTTTTATGGTTTGGGGGTGTGGAGACAAAAACCAGTCATTTTTACTTGGTTGTTTTGCAGTATATGCTCTTCTGGTACTTATTGCGAATCATTTGGTTTGCTTAGAAATTTGGGGTTATCCTTTCTGTAGGTTGAGGGCGAATCTTGGAGCAGCGGTAAGGTTGCTTCTTATTACCAGAAGGTCACGGTTTCGAATATGGAAAACAGCCTCTTTGCAAACATGCAAAGATAAGGCTGGGTATAATTGACCCTTACCTTTACCCTCAGAAGTTGGGGAATCTTGTGTAGTGGGATTTTCCTTTTATCCTTTCTGTAGGTTATTAAAGTGTTGGGAGTTGAGTTTTTGCGAAAATATGCTGATACGAATCTTGGGAGAATCTCACCCCAAAAGCAAGCTCGTAAGGTAGGAGAGTCCAAAGTTCATATAAACCCCACACTAGAACCTTATGTTTCTGATGTGGGACTTATACCTCGCAATAGGATCGTAACATTCGACCACTATTCGCAGACCTGTTTCCTCTGCGGGCTGGCTTTGCGCTAGTCTTTTACTAGCCCTGAGCGAACACTGCAATGCCAGTGTCACCAACTGCGCCGTATTGCAACTGGGAGACATAGTGGAAGTCTCTGATACCAATTGATACAAACCTTGGTAGAACCTCATCCCAAAAGCTAGCTCCTAAGGTAGGAGAGCCCGAAGTCTGTATAAACCTCACACCTGAACTTTATATTTCTGATGTGGGACTCAAGTCCCATACCTTACAATATGATCATAGCACGTGCATTGTTATGTTGGAGTGTGGTGTATTTGGCTTGAGCGTAATGCAGCAGATTTTAATAAAATTTCTTAGTTGTAGAAATAGTCACTCTATTATCTTCTTTGCGGGTTTTCGTCTATTAGATTTGTAGAGGGATAGAATAGATGAACAAAAAAGTGATGCAAAATAATATCTATGATACTCTTTTTGATGGTTGTGCCGCTCAAGCTTAAAGGAAATTTTTACCAAAGCCACAAGACCAGCACTGCTTTATGGTACTGAATGTTGGGCGGAAAGGTGAAAACAAGAGCATAAGTTGGGTGTTGCAAAGATGAGAATGTTGTGATGGATGAATGTACGTACAAAAATAGATAAGATCAGCAATGAATGTATTAGAGAAAGTAGGAATAGTACCTATTGAGGAAAAGATAGTAGTAGAATCATGCCTAAGATGGTTTATTCATGTCAGAAGAAAACCAATAGAAACGCTAGTAAGAAGAGTTAATCAAATGGAGGATACCCCAATAATCCTGAGAAAAAAAAACTCTCAAGTGAAATTATGAAAAAGGACTTAGATCTAAATGACATATTTGAAGACTCGGTGTTTGACAAAACAGAAAGGTGTTGTTCGATCTACATAACCAAACCCACCTAGTGGGATGAGGCTTTTTGTTGTTGTTTGTTGTACTCTTTCTGATGGTTACATGGAGGGTCTAATGGGTTGTGCAGTTGGGTTTTTGTTAATTCCTTATTGCAGTTGAAGTCTCTGTTATTCTGTTTGAATTTCAAGCTAGGTACTGGTTGGTGCTTGGAATTGGGCTTAAATTGCACCTTGGAATTGACATTGGGCCTAGCAATTCTAAATTTCATTTTTGGTGTTCCTTTTTAGAATTACAATTCTCATTCCTCATAACAATCTCAAGAAATTAAAACAAAAAAAAACTAAATAAAGCTGGCCCTTCTTAATTCTTAATTTAAACCCAAAAAAATCTAATTCCCAGAAGCAAGTATTAAGATGTGCTTTACAGCCCACACATCTGATGTAAGAAGTCTGCCGTCTTACATGTGATACTGACGACAATCACTTCTGATGTCAGTGCCAGCACCACCATTGCCATACTGACACCACTGTATCCACTATCATTGTTGTCAATGGCATATGGCAGCCAATGCGAGCAAAATCCCTGAAGCCACCGCGTTACCATGGCAATTGGAGATGGATCTGGTGTGGTGAACCCTTTGTTAAAGTAGGGCAAGCATTTTTTTCCCAAAAGAGTGAATCATGTGAATGGTGAAATAACAATGTGTCCCTGAAACTTACACGAGGTCTCAAACCCATCCGTAAAAGATTAACTATTTCCTCAATTGTAAAAAATGGTTTACTAGAATAGTTGGGTCCTTAAAAACAAAATTCTTTTTAAGTAAATAAATAAATTGGGTTCAAAGTACACGTGACTGTAAAGTCCTAGGAAAAAATTATGATGTTGCAGCTGAATGGTGTAATATTTTGCTGATGTAGCAGTCAAGTAATGTTAATGACTTGACATTTCTGTGTAGTTATGAATCCAATTGAAAAGTAAGAAGTTCTTGCAGATCCAAATGAAACCATTTTTTCATAGACCCATATGAATCATGTAATTTCCAAGACCGAGAGTGCAGTTTAGCCAAATTGTTAACAGTTAAAACACGCATAATAAATAGTAGATAAATTACTTGATTCGTTTGGGTGCTCATTGAATTTAATGAGGCTTAAGTGAGTGACAGTTTTAATAAGAATGGAGCAATAAGAGTCCTTTGACTTTTGTTGCCAGTTCATAATGGAAGTTAGAAAACAGAGATTATATGAAGATAAAGAGGATGATGATTACATGAGCGAGGATTTGAGCCAATCTGTGATGATTTCAGGTCTGGAATCCTTCAATGGATCTACATGGGCTGAAAGCCACAGGTCCATTGTTGAGGGTGAAAATTGGTGTGTTGGAGTGTTTTGTTCTCTACCATGTTGCTTTTTCTTAATCAGAGTTCGCTGAGGTAAGGACATAAATGCTCTTAAAAATCACAAGCCCTTTGGTTGGAGATGAGGAAGGGAAAAGTGAGTACACGGGAGTCACACATAACACTTTTTGGAGTCTGCCATCTTAATTGGCGGCAGCCATTGATAACAGTGAATTGCTGTACCCTACACCACTACCCCATGCTCATCATAACTGCTTCAAGTTTTTTTTTTTTTTTTTTTTTTTATGTTTTATTTTGAAGGGAATCTGAATATAAATGTACTTGGGTTCTGACATTTGCTATTTATGTGTAAACCTTTTGTTCCATTTTGCTTGAATTTTAAAATTCGCTGATTGCATGTGTGAGTGAGTCTGCTGAACTTAAAGACATTTAGAAAGATAAATATGGAATATATAGCTAACTTGATGTGTTTCTAGGTTCTATGTTGATATATTTGATGGGGTGGGTGGTTTGAAATTGAGTGTCATTTTTTTGCTCTACTCGCATACACCTCCCGTCCCCCAAGGCAATCTTATAATTGGAACTTATTTTGTTATTTTGTTGTTAGGAAGTTGGATACCTTCAACGTGTTCTTTCTCGAACTTTAAATGAAGACGACGTTCAAGCAATTTTCAGGTAAGAATATCACAAATCTTCATGTTTTCTGTATTCTTATATTCTGATGAAAGAGTATAATCAAGAGTACCAAACAGAGTGCGTGGTAATTGTTTTTTATGCTGGTGTAACACTCCCAAATTTCTAATAATTTCTATAAATATTTTTGTAATAAAGAAATTTCCAAAATTTACATTTAATTATTTATTAAAACTATAAATATTGCAGAAGCTAATCTAAAATTATTTGGGAAAATATTACAGCTGCAGCTGTATAGGGACAAGTGCAAGGCTAACTTTATTGCATTCATAAATATTAAAATAAAATCAGAGACTGACATTTATACATAAAATTTAGGGCTAGCTATAAATTCTGAATCGTTATCCTCACTGCCTACTGCTAGCCTCATCCTTTGTAACATGTTCACTGAAAATCTGTTCCCCAAATGATCATTGCAGCCATACAAACACAAATACAAACAGTTAGCAAAGCTGGTAATCCAAATCCAACCCACAAAAGATATAACTCATAATATTCACATCAAGTATCAATTCATTATTAATCATATTAATCTTTATTTAGTCCATTTAGTGGGAAGAGAATCGTGGTAGACCTGGGAAACCCTGTTGCCAGCCCACGTATAATCAAAATTGGCCATATCAAAATGTCAAATCCTAGTATGTACACCTTTTCCCAAAGTTGCTACTAGTACCCCGAGAAACCCTGTTGCCAGATACCACTTTGGGAAGAACGGAAAACATCATTGTCACATCATGTAATATCGAAGGTAAAAAGCCCAAAGGTTGTGTTCATCACTTTTAGGAGGTACCATCCCAAAAGCTATCTTCCCACAATCATTCATTACAATTACACAAAATCTATTCAATCTTATAACAATTATCATAATTGAAAAATTTCCTCAAATTAATTTAATCAAGAGTATAATTTTAATTGTCCAAGAATATCGAAATTTTAATTATCCAATCATAGCATAATTTTTCAAATCATAATCCAAATATTCAATATTTAGTAAGGTCCAAATCATATCATCATTCAAACATCTATTAAAATGAAACTCAAATCCAATCATATCAATATTCATAATTCAATCATATCAATCAAATAATCCAATTATTTCTATTTATTATCATTAAAGGGTTAAAATTTAATTTAAATAATTATATTTAATTCAATTATTAATACCAAAATAATTATATAATTTATCCTATTAATTTCTAAAGTTTAAAAAAATTTAATTTAAATACCCTAAGGATTACATATTTCAAATGAAACCATCCTAAAATTTTCTAGGGATTAGGATTACCTGGTCTCCGTGTTTAATTGACTTCTAGAAGAAAAAACAATTTGGGAAGAGAAGCATGGTTGGTAGCCAAAGAAGAATAATAATAAAATAAAAATTTGAAATAAGAAGAAAGAGAATAAGAGGAGAAGATGAGAAGAGGAGAGAAGAAATGGAGAGGATTGGAAATGATTTGGTTTAGTTAGGTTAGACCTCTATTTATAGATTAGGTTTTGGGCTCAAGATATGGGCTTTGTAGAATTTATTTCCTTTTATTGGCTAGGATGTCTTTGACTCATTGATGATTCATCTTATCTAATCAAATAAGATATGTTGACTTATGATTGACTCATTCTCGTCCATCATATAAAGTCTGCTGACTCATCCTAATCCTATACATTTAATGTTATAATATGCGTATGGATAATTACTATTGGTTATCACAATTTATCATTAACATAATTTGATTATTACCAAAATAATTATTCACATTACTAATCAAATAATAACATTATATGCATAGGGATAATTACTATTATTATGTTTTATTACTATTGGTTATCATAGTTTATCATCAACATAATTTAATTATTACTAAAATAATTATTCATATTACTAATCAAATAATAACATTAAATGCATAAATTACTATATACACAACAATATAGTATTATAATAACATTAAATATATAAATTATTAGATATGACCAATCAATTAATAATTCAAATAATTAGTATCACAATTTATCATTAGTCCTAATACTACTAATTTATAAATTATTATTATTATTAATTGATTATTATTGGGGTAGGATATACTTACCACCAAAAAAGTTTACCACTCTTATAACCAATTTAATCACCGTTGGTTTTCGTCAATCTAACGATTATAATTTATTAGAAATTAATAAGTGTGACAAAATAAATGTTATTAATTTTCAATAAATTATAACCATTAGATTGACGGAAATCAATGGTGATTAAATTGGTTGTAAGAGTGGTAAACATTTTTTGTGGTAAGTGGATCCATTCCCATTATTATTATACATTACTATTTTTCCTGGGGTGTTACAGCTGGGATGATTATTGTTAGAATATATTAGATGTGATTAGATATGATTAGATGTGATTAAATATGATTAGATGTGATTAGATATGGTTATCACAATTTTGTATTAGGTCTGGGCCTTTCACTTAAGCCCATTAGGGTCTCTATATATTGTAACTCTCTGAATTAGATCAATACACAACATATTATTTTATATTCAAGTTGGTATCAAAGCTCTTTGTTCTGGGAATTTTTCGCTTCCGCTAAAACCCTAAACCCACTGCTTAGGCGTTCTCGCCTTCCTCTAACGTCGTGCGTCCCTCCGGCTTAGTTCTACACTGTTCACACGGTTTTTTTTTTAAAAAAAAAAAATTACTGTTCATCTCGTCCGTACAGTCCATACAGTTTACTGTTCACCGTCCGTACAGCTTACTGTTCATTGTTGGTACAGGCTGCGCTATTCACCGTCCGTACAATTTCACTGTCCACTGCGTCCGCACCGTTACTGTTCACCGTCCGTAAAAAAAAAAAAAAAAAATTCTTCTATTTCAGATTTGGTCATCTCCTATATAATATTATGGCAGCAAATGATTCTGATCATTCGGAGGTCAATTCTCAACCTCCTCCTGTCAAAAATTCTCCCAATATCATCTCTACCAATGTTGGGTCCATTACCTCTTCAAAATTGAAGGGTTCTGTTAATTACAAGAATTGGGCCACCTCTCTTGCTGCGAATATAGCTCAGCAGTCAGACAATGCATCATTTGGTTCAGTTTCTCTCTCACTTGCAGACTATGCTGCACTCCAAACTCTTCTCAAGAAGGCTTCTCCTCAGTCTCAGCCCTTCGCTCCATATACTGGTAATCCCGTTGCTTGTGTTTCTCAATCTACATCACTTGCACTTCGAAAATCCTTATATGGTCTCAAGCAGTCTCCTCGAGCATGGTTCAGTAGCTTCAGTTCTGCTGTTCAGGCGTTTGGCTTAATTCGCAGTAAAGCTGACCATTCTGTATTTTATAGGATTACATCTCCTGACAAGTGCATCTATTTGTTAGTCTATGTTGACGACATCATTCTCACCGGAAGTGATCAAGAAGGAATTCGTCAGTTAAAACAGCATTTATTCAGTGCATTTCAAACAAAGGACCTTGGGAAGCTGCGTTACTTCTTAGGAATTGAGGTGGCGCAATCTAGACAGGGCATTTCTATTTGTCAAAGGAAGTATGCCTTGGATATCTTAGAAGAAACTGGTATGTTGGGGAGTAAACCAGTTGATACACCCATGGATCCTAATGTCAAGTTATTGCCCGGACAGGGGGAGCCGTTGTCTGATCCTGGACGTTATCGGAGGCTAATTGGGAAGCTCAATTATCTTATTGTGACTAGGCCAGATATTTCTTTTGCTGTTAGTACGGCTAGTCAGTTCCTTGATTCCCCTTGTGATTCACATTGGGATGCTGCTGTGAGGATCCTCCGATACATCAAAGGAGCACCAAGAAAAGGTTTGTTGTATTCGGATCAGGGAAATACAAAAATTTGTGGTTATTCAGATGCTGATTGGGCAGGATCACCCTCGGACAGGCGCTCTACTTTCGGTTATTGTGTCTTCTTTGGAGGAAACTTAATTTCGTGGAAGAGCAAGAAACAACCTGTTGTTGCTCGATCTAGTGCAGAAGCTGAGTATCGTGCAATGGCAAATACTACCTGTGAGTTAATCTGGTTAAAACAGTTGATTCAGGAGCTTCATCGTTGTGAACAGAAACAACCCATGACACTCATCTGTGATAATCAAGCTGCACTACATATATCCTCTAATCCTGTATTTCATGAGAGGACCAAACATATAGAGATTGATTGTCACTTCATTCGAGAAAAGATTCAGTCAGGAGAAATCAAGACAGCGTTTGTCAACTCTTCTGATCAACTAGCGGATGTCTTCACTAAAGCTCTTAGAGGTCCTCAGGTTGAATACATTTGTAACAAGCTTGGTGCTCACAATATATACGCACCAGCTTGAGGGGGAGTGTTAGAATATATTAGATGTGATTAGATATGATTAGATGTGATTAGATATTGTTAGAATATTAGATATGATATGATTAGATATGATTGGATTCTGTTTTATTCGTAAATATTCTGACTGTATTAGGATTAGGTTTGGGCCTTACACTGTATTAGGATTAGGTTTGGGCCTTACACTTAAGCCCATTAGGGTCTCTATATTTGTAACTCCCTGACACAGATTAATACACAACGTATTCTTTTACATTTAACTTGGTACCAGAGCTATTTCGTTCTGGGAACCCTCGCTTCCGCTTAGAATCTTGTTCTTCGCTTTAAAACCTAAGCCCACTGCTTAGGAGTCATCTTTTCTTTGTCGTGCGTCCTTCCGGCAAGACATCAAGGACTGTAAGTCCTCTCCAGGCATCTTCTGCACGTGTCCACATCCCCAAACAGTCACCGGAGCCACCATCAGCCACCGTTCAGGCTGCCGGAGTACTTTTCTGGCGATTTTTCAGTCTGGAATGAACGCGAACAGCACCCTCTCCTCCCGGCGACCTGCTCTGTGGAAGTCCGGCCACCATCGGAGTTGTCACGCGCTCTCACGCGCCTCCAGTCTTCTCTGCGCGTGGGCTTCACGCGCCACCTTCTGCCGGCGCGTGAGCACTATTCCGGCGGCTTTTTCCGGCCGGTCTTGGACAGAGAAGCTCATCTTCTCCTCCTCTTTCTGGATCTGTGGTTGGTTCTTTGTGGGTCTGACTTTTTGTGCGCACCTCTTCTTGATTGGTGATCAGGTTCGTTTCTCTTTATTCGGTTTATATCTTTGTGATTTAATACTATGGCAGCAAACTCTCTTATTCATTCGGAGGTCAAGTCTCCATCTCCTCCTGTGAGAAATTCTCCCAATATCATCTCTACCAATATTGGGTCCATTACCTCTTCAAAATTGAAGGGATCTGTTAATTACAAGAACTAGGCCACCTCTGTTCGAGTTTGGTTCTTTGGACAAGGATATGGGAACCATCTCACGACTAAGTCTACTGATGTCCCTAAGGAGGACAAGTCTGATTGGGAAAAGATTGACAACCAGCTTCTGAGTATCCTCTGGCAATCCATTGATCCGATCGTCTTGGATATCTTTTATTCCTTTCAAACTTGCACTGAAGTATGGGAGGAAGCAAAAAACCTCTACACTAATGATGTTCAGCAACTCTATTTCATCATCTCCCAGTTTATGGAATTGAGCAAATCATCCGACATTCAGAAGGAGACATATATTGGCAAGAGTCGCTCTTTGATGCAGGCATATTTGGATATGCTGCCTTACCCTATTGATGCTACTGCATATCGGAAACAGGTGGAACGTCTCTTTATGGTTGCCACACTTTCTGGCCTTCCCGAAGAATATGATAATGTTCGTGATACTATCTTGACTAGTGGGGAGCCTGATCTATCCATGACGTATCAGCGTCTTCTGAATTTGAATAAGAAATCTGCTCCTGCATCGTCTTCTGCTGTTGATTCTTCTGCTCTAGTTTCTCGTACTGATTTTCGCGAGAATATTGGAGGTGGACGTGGTCGTGGTAGAGGCCCAGAAGGGCGTGGCCCAGGAGGACGTGGCCCATGAGGCCGTGGCCCAGGAGGCCGAGGAGGTCCAGTCGGACGTGGTCAGCGACCTCGTTGTCATTACTGTCAGCAACTTGGTCATTATGAGGAACGCTGCTACACAAAGTATGCTCACATGCGACCTTCTTTTGCTGCTAATATAGCTCAATCGGATACTGCTACAAATGGTACAGTCTCTCTCTCCTCTGAAGAATATGTAGCATTCCAGGCCCTTCTCAGGAAGTCCTCTCCTCAATCTCAGGCCTCCGCTTCAGAAACTGGTAATCTTGTTGCTTGTGTTTCTCATTCTGCATCACTTGGTCCTTGGATATTTGACTCAGGTGCTACTGATCACCTCTGTGGTAATAAGGAACTATTTTCTTCCCTTTCATATTCTGAAAATTTACCCTCTTTTACTCTTGCTGATGGAATTAAGGCCCCCGTTCATGGGATTGGACAAATTTGTCCAACCTCCTCATTGACCTTGACATTTGTCTATTACATTCCTCACATCCCTTATAACTTAATATCTGTTAGAAAATTGATCAATTCTCTTAATTGTATTGTCACATTCTCAAACCAATCTGTTTCCGTGCAGGACCCGGGTACGGGGAAAATGATTGGAGTGAGCCGTGAGTCACAGGGTCTGTTCTACCTTGATGTGTCGAGTCCTTCAGTTGCTTGTTCTCTCACAGAATCTCCACAACTCATCCACAGTCGTCTTGGGCATCCTAGTCTTGCGAAATTGCAGAAGATGGTTCCTCTTTTATCCGGTCTTCAAACTTTAGATTGTCAGTCATGTCAGCAAGGAAAGCACATCCGCTCCTCCTTTGCTAATCGTGTCAATAAGCGAGCTGATGCTCCTTTTTCAATTATTCATTCAGATGTTTGGGGTCCTAGTGGAAGTGTGTCTGTTTTAGGGTTTCGGTATTTTGTTACCTTTATTGATGATTTCTCCCATTGTACTTGGATTTATTTAATGAAAAACCGTTCTGAGTTGTTTTCTATTTATCAAAGGTTTTCTGCTGAAATTCATACTCAATTTGGTGCTTCTATTCGTATTTTACGTAGTGATAATGCTAAGGAATATGTTTCTGTTGACTTTTCTCATTTCTTAGCCACACATGGTACTTTACACCAAACCACTTGTCCTCACACTCCACAACAAAATGGAGTAGCTGAACGTAAGAATAGACATCTCATTGAGATTGCGAGGACTCTTCTTATTCACATGCATGTTCCTCTTCACTTCTGGGCTGATGCAGTCCTTGCTTCTTGCTTTCTCATCAACCGCATGCCTTCATCTGTGCTTAATAATGATATTCCTCATAACTTATTGTTTCCGGATGTTCCTCTCTTTCCTCTATCCCCACATGTTTTTGGTTGTACCTGTTTTGTTCATGATCTCACTCCTAGTAAGGATAAGTTAACATCCAAAGCCTTTAAATGCATTTTTCTGGGTTATTCTCGTCTTCAAAAGAGTTATCGCTGTTACTCTCCTGATCTCAAGCGTTACTTAGTTTCCGCTGATGTCACCTTTCTTGATCAACAACCCTTTAATTCTATCCCATCTCCATTGTCACAGGTTGATCATGTTCTTCCTGTTCCTTTTCTTGACTTGTCTTTGCCAGATGCAGGTGCTTCTACTCCAGATAAGCAATCACCTATTGCTCCAGTACCTGAGAACCGTCCACTTCTCACTTATCAACGTCGTAACACAGTACCTCCGGTCGACTCGACCCCTGCTGACTTATTGCCCCCTGCAGTTGATTCTTCCCCTCCGGATCCTTCACCAGAGGCTCTTCCAATTGCTCAAAGAAAAGGTACACGTACTACTCGTAACCCTTATCCTATTTATACCTTCTTGAGCTATGATCGTCTTTCTCCTCCTCTTTTCACCTTTGTTTCTAGTCTTTCTTCTGTTTCTATTCCTAAGACCACAGGTGAAGCACTTTGCCATCCAGGATGGCGCCAAGTGATGCTTGATGAGATAACCGCACTTCATACCAATGGCACTTGGGACCTTGTTTCTGCTCCTTCAGAGAAGTCTATAGTTGGTTGTCGCTGGGTGTTTACTGTGAAAGTTGGACCTGATGGCCATGTTGATCGTCTCAAGGCACCAAGGGTTTTACTCAAATATTTTGTCTTGATTATAGCGATACATTCTCTCCAGTCGCTAAGATGGCGTTCGTCCGCCTATTTCTTGCCCTTGCTGCTGTTCGTCACTGGCCACTCCTTCAACTTGACATAAAAAATGCCTTTCTTCATGGTGATTTACAAGAAGAAGTTTACATGGAGCAACCACCTGGTTTTGTTGCTCAGGGGGAGTCTGGGAAGGTATGTCGTCTTCGAAAATCCTTATATGGTCTCAAGCAGTCTCCTCGAGCATGGTTCAGTCGCTTTAGTTCTGCTGTACAGGCGTTTGGCCTAATTCGCAGTAAAGTTGACCATTATGTATTCTATAGGATTACATCTCCTAACAAGTGCATCTATTTGTTAGTCTATGTTGATGACATCATCATCACCGGAAGTGATTAAGACAGAATCCAATCATATCTAATCATATCATATCTAATATTCTAACAGATATGATTAGATATGATTAGATTACTTCCTATCCGTAAATATTCTGATTGTATTAAGTCTGGGCCTTTCATTTAAGCCCATTAGGGTCTCTATATATTGTAACTCTCTGAATTAGATCAATACACAACATATTATTTTATATTCAAGTATTATAAATATGATATGTTTTATATTTATTTCTCCATAATGGAAGGTGACTGATCATTTTGTTTCTGCTAGGCCTAACCTAAAGAAACTTGGTTGATCTGAAAAAGAAGAGCGTAGTAGGTTTTAGAAGTTTCATAGGAACAGTGACCAAAATGCCACGTTTTGCCAAATTTTTTACTCAAATGCCACGCAAACAGTATTTTTTACCAGACTGCCACGTGTCATAATTCGCTACCACTGGTAGCGAATTTTGTGGCCAATGATTTCGTGACACGTGGTCATATTTGCAGACCAAATTCGCTACCACTGGTAGCGAATTATGACACGTCAGCTTTTTCTTGCGAAAGTGTACTGTGTCAAAAAATCATTGGCGAACATAATTTGTTACCAGTCATAGCGAATTATGCTTACGTGGCAGTCTGGTAAAAAGTACTGTTTGCGTGGGATTTGGATAAAATTTTTGTCAAAAGATGGCATTTTGGTCACTGTTCCAGTTTCGTAGCTAGTTTTTGAATTTTACATCACTGAGTGCAAACCAATAATATCCATAACTGTTAGTAGCTTTGTGGGGTTTAAAATTGTCAATTCGTCCGTGTAAATGATTCTTTGAGAGTGGATATTTGTTGGTATGTATTTTGTTATTGACAAGTGTGATTTCTGGTGTCAAATGAAGTAATTTACACTTTTTACTTATGATCACAAAGTGGGTGTGACCCTAATTTACTATTAATGAAATAAACATTTAGGGTATATTTGGATGGAGTTTGGATGGAAAATAAGGGAGGGATAATTTTTCATTTCTAAATTGAAAGACTTGAGATTAAAGAATAATTGTATATTGAATAATGGTGTATTACAATATACAAGAGCTCTCTATTTAAAGAGACTTAAAGATCTAATGGGCTAAGCCCACAAGATGTAGGACAATTCTATTATATACACTGAACTATTCTAACACTACCTCTCAAGCTAGTGCATATATATTGTAAGCACCTAGCTTGTTACAAATGTATTCAACCTGAGGACCTCTAAGAGCTTTAGTGGAGACATCCGCGAGTTGATCATTGGAGTTGACAAATGTCGTTTTGATTTCTCCTGACTGAATCTTTTCTCGAATGAAATGACAATCGATCCCTATATGTTTGGTTCTCTCATGAAATACAAGATTAGAGGATATATGTAGGGCAACTTAATTGTCACAAATGAGTGTCATGAGCTATTTTTGTTCACAAAGATGAAGCTCCCAAATCAACTGCTTTAACCAGATTAGCTCGTAGGTAGCAACTCCCATTGTATGATACTCGGCCTCTGCACTAGATCAGGCAACAATAGTTTGGTGCCTTTCTTCATCGTCTTGAGTTCAGATCTGAGTTGTCTGGCTCGCGATTTCGTGACGCCATTAAAGAGCTTGTGCATGTTCTCCCATGCTTCAAACGAATGCTTAACTGGAAGGATATCATTCACTACCTGTTCAAAAATGGTTGATAGTAACAATGTTAGGAGCATCTGATCTTGTAATAGCCACTCAGAGTACTCAGATCTGAGGTTGTTGTTCTCTCGATCTTCGTCCGATTCGAACTTGAGAGGGATCTTCGGATTCACCAGGAAATGCTGCAATTGGTGAGATTTGATAACTGGCTCTATAGTCTGATTCCAGAACAGGTAATTATCTTCTGTCAGTTTCGCAGAGATCTAGAAATTGAAGAGTGACGAAGGATTCTTAGGTTCCATCGTAGATCTAGAATTTGATTTGCTTTGTTGAGCTGAACTGACTGCAGTATTGGATGCGGAAGAAATGGATGAGGATCGTTGTATGGATCAAGCCCTAAGTGAGGGCTCTGATACCATATTAGAATTTCTCCATTGAAGCAAAATGAGAGAAAGGAAGAGAATGAGAGAGAAAATCATTTCTGTTATTAAGTGTGTAATGAAGTGAATGGTTACATTGGAGTGTTTACATAGCTCTATTTATAGAGCTGAATATAACTCTATGCTGAGTTAGCTAATCTAATCACTATGTAACAGAAAAGAAACATCATAACAGAGACTAACAACCCCTGAAACTAACAACTCCTGAAACTAACAACTCTGATGTAAGGGAAAGAAATCATCTACAACAGATACACATAAAGCAAGATACTACTACTACTACTTAATACAGAGAGAATTATAAAATATTTATAAAAATGAATATGGGATGATTGTAAGGGAGTATCATGCAACTTCTCAATCATTTCTTGAGCTACTACTAGTACTGCTCTAGATTGGCCAGTCAAATTTCCTTGATTTATATTATTTTCTATGAGGCTGCTACTCTCAGCTTAGAAAGAAAACTAATTCTATAATGCTAATGTGGTATGTGTTGTTAAATGTAAATAGTTTTTAGGTTTATTATATCAGGTGATGTCTAGAATCATTCTATCGGCTAACTAAATTATGTATTCATAGTAATTAAGGTATCTAGTATATTTGTAATTATTATTTTTCACCTAGATAATTTAGTATCCATTTATACAGTCCAACAAATGAATCTCAATAAATGTCCTTTGTTTCCTCTTCTCTTCACATGATTTCTAGAGCTTGACGAGGGGCAATCCTAATTCATGCCTACGTGGTGGACCAGTTGCCAATCGATGAAAATTTCTTTTCGGAAATCGTGTTTCAACTTTGGCGACAATGGCAACCTAGAAAACCTACTCCGGCGACTGCCCGTCATTGATTTGACCACCATATGCTACCAACTGATTACTTTTCTGGCTATGGCCCTTGGATCTAGACCACTCTTCAATCCCAGCATAACTTTGGTGCTTTCTCATCCAACAGCCGCTGCACGCGATGTTTTTGCTATGTGCCTTCCTTGTTCTGTTGTAGCTTTCGCTGTGGGGGTTGACACGTGGCTACTGTTTAAAGCCGTGCCTTGAATTGTCTCTATTGGCACTCTTCTGGCACCTTGTTCCACTTGCTCAATTCTTTTCTCTCCTACCTAGAGTGACCTATGGCCAAATTTGCTTCCTTAGACGGTTCCAAGGACACCATGAAGGACGAGGACCCTATTCTCACCAGCTAGTTAGTGTCCCTCTCTCTTCTAACCCATGGGCATTGGATATTAAACTTTGGCCTAACAGGCAACACTAAATAGACCACCTCACCACCAAAGTTGAATTATGCCTGTTGTTGAGCCGCCCTAGACGGACCAAGATTGATGTCCAGTTTTGCCATGTCATTAAATCACTATTTATCCTTGTTGAACAAACCTTTTGTGCTCACCTCACTTGCATGTCTATTTGGCAACAGGTCAACGTCCTTTATACCAATGATACTTAGCGCCTTTATGGGATTTTAACATAACATTATAAGTGTCATTGCAACTTTTGACCTGAAAGTCATGGGTTCGAGTATGAGAAACAACTGCTTTGCTCAAATGCAAGGGAAAGGTTGTATACAATCGATCCGCTCCCCTACTCTCGCGAGTTGGGGATCCTTATGCACTAAGGTTTACCCTTTTATTGCATCTTGGAGCTTTGATGGCCCTATGTCTTCATATTTGGGGAATATTCATGCACGTCTCCATGACTTCAATATGCTATTGCCTGCAACAACGGTAACACGGGAATTTGAGCGGATTACATTTTAGATGTTGGCCCTCTGTGATTTACCTCCGAGTCATTTTTCCACCATGATTAGATTTTGGGTTCACCCATTCTCCCTATCCTTAGCATAGCTTGGTTTTCCTTGCTTCGGATCCCATCCAAGCAGCCCTTGGAGCCTGACATGTCTCCTTTTCTGGTTGATTCCTCACTGTCCATGAGTAGTGGTCGTGGCTTGTGTTTATGAAGATAAAGTTGGCACTCGCATTGTTAGATACCAAGTTGTTGATTGGATAAGTTCCTTTACTCAGAGAAGGTTGACATCGTGGTACTGTATATTCATTGGGCATAATCTGATATTTTAAAAAAGTAAAACAAGATATGGTTGCATGATCAAGTGCCAAAGCCGAGTAACAACTATGGTCTAAATCACTTGTGAATTTATTTGGCTAAAACATTTGCAAAGAGAGCTCGAATTAGGAGAGGATAAGCAAATATACTTGTTTGTATAACCAGGTTGCATTACACATTGCCTCCAATTCAGTGTTTCGCTAGAGGACCAAACGTATTGGGATTGATTGTCACTTCATTAAAGAAAAAATATTATCTACAGGGTTCACTACTGATTTTGTCCACTCAAATGATCAACCGGAAAATATCTTCACCAACACTTTGAGAGGTCCTCAATCAAGTTGATCTATGTAGCAAGCATGCTGCATATCACGTGTATGCATCAAGCTTGAGGAAGAGTGTTGGTAATGTAAATGGTGTCTAGATTCATTATATTAGTGATGTCTAGATTCATTAAATAAGCTAACCAAATCATGTATTTACGTTAATTAGGGTATTTAATATCTTGGTAATTATTATTTTTCACCTACATAATTCAGTCTTCTGTTGTGTAGCCCAACACATTGATTTCACTTGTTGTGTTTCATTTCCTCCTCTCTTAACTGAATGAATTCCTGCAGCTCACTCAAACTTGTTATTTTTCAGGCAAGTGGTCGTTATATTTCACTCACAAATTTCAGAAGCATTTTCAAGGTTTGATATAAGCACTTCTCAAGCACAGAATAGGTACTTACTCTCCAAAGATATATTCTGTGGAACTATAAATTTTTCAAACTCTAATAAAAATGCAGTGATTTTGTTTTCGTTTCTTAATATTTCCCCAACTTGCCAGGCTACATCGGGACATCAAACATATTCTTCAATGCATACGATTATTGCCATCGGGTGATTTGGGTAAATCTGATACCCCAAACTGGGGTCAGCTGGATGAATTCTTGGTGCAAAGATTTGGGACTGATGCTGTTCAGTAAACTGTATTGTAAAGTAGCAACTCAATTGTTTACGTGGGAAGGCTAACATACTTTTGCAGGATGTGGGGGTGATTTAAACCTTCTTCACTCTATGCGTTTTCGTGTAACACTAAGTTGAGGTAATATTATTGTTTTGTTAACTTGTAGCTTATGCATATAAATCCTTGTTATCTTCTTGATCATTTAAACCTTGAATAGGGGGCCAGTGGCATGGCTGAATTTGAGTTGTTTCACTTTGAAATGAAATAGTTCAGCTCTATTGCTATGATAATATAATCTCTCTTATAAGAATAGTATGCCTCATTTTAATTTAACATTCGTTGCAACAAATTGTGAGACAAACAAGGTCGAATGAAAACTCATCAAAATGAATAAAAATTATGGGACATGCACACTGGAATGTCTAAATATTTTCCTCCAGGTAGGTTGACAGTCGACTATAATAATGTTATTTGTATAAGGCCAACTGGCCGATATATCAGGGGAGGGTTTTTAAACTTGGTTATTTTTTTTGTGGTAAATGATAATAAAATAATGTTCGTCCAAGTCCAACTGACCGATATAGTAGGTTAGGTGACTTTTGACTGGGTTTTGTTGTTTGTTACGGAGGATAAGAAAAGTCCTGACAAGAAAGCTTGAAGTAAATTGGTTTCATAAATATGAACGGTCGAGTGGAAATTACTTGAATCTTACCCAGTTGCGATATTCGTTATCTATGATTTGTGTTGTGGTAAGCATTATATATATATATATATATATATATATATATATATATATATATATATATATATATACTTCAACGAAATCTGAATTCCATTTTCTCTTTTGGTTTTTTTCAGGCCTTTGGTTGGTCTGGTAGATATACAAGGTAATGTATCATTTGTGAGCATTGTGCAGCCATGATCGGTCATTTAACAGAAGTTTTGTAGCAGTCACTGTTGATATTCAATTCTTGGTTTCTGGCTCCATTATTGTAATGTTAAGCTGAAATAGATATGATTTAGTGAATGAATTAAGGTTTTTTTTTTTTTCCCTCGTCCCTATCCTCCCCTTGGCTTCAGCCACGGATATCAATGCATCAATGTGTACACAATTCGAGAGATCTATAGTGAGATTACCAATTTGTGTGTTCTGTTCAATTGCATATTCGGGTTCTCTTATAAAAGCAGCTTGAGTAAAGAATTATTCGGTTTTCCTTGTGAGCAACAAAACCTGGACTAATGCGAAATACCCTTGAAAGGGATCATGGACACAATCAGTGTCAAGAAGTATTTATGACATTTGCCCAAATCTAATAATAGTTTAATGGTTCAGTAGATGCAAGGAGCGTGTTCTGAAAAGGTCTGTTTATGGCAATTTCATGCAATTATGGTTAGTGTTCCATTTACAGGTTATTTTTTAGAAATTTTAAGTATATTCAGTGGAGAATAACCCAAAGGTGTTCCGCATTTGTTAAAGTATTTTGTTAAGTGACCATTATCTTTTTCTTAGTCGTACAAATACAACGACAATTATTAGCATTACATATCAAGATCAATAACATTTATTCCAAATTAATTGGGGCTTGGCAAATGAATTCAAATAAAAAAATTCAAAAAAGAGATAAAAATAAAATTTTAAAAATATATACAATATTATTCATTAAACAAATAACAATTAAAATGAAAAGTAATGTGAGAATAAAAATACATAATAGGAGGAAAAAATACGAAAGTAAAAAAATATAAAAATAAAGATATAGGGATAAAAATTAAATAAATAAAAAATAGATAAATAAATAAATAAGAAAAGAAAGATTGAGAGGAAAAAAATAAAGGAAAATAAAGGAAAAAAATAAAAGACAAAATAAAATGAGAGGTAAAGAAAGAAAGAGAGAGAGATAAAGGGGAACTCCATCTATATGTGCTTTGCATGCATGGCTTGTTTTAAGTCCGGGAAAAGAGAAGGGTTGACGATAAGTGTACTGAGTTCGTTGTAAAAGAAAACAATAAAATTAGAGTTTTATTTATAAGATGAACTCTAATGATTAATATTAGACAAATTAAAATTTTTATTTAAAATAGGAAAAATAATAATTTTTTTATTATTTACATAAATAATAATATGAAAAACACTTTCTTCGGAGAATTGTTTTTCTCCTTGTTTTACGTGCAACATTTTTTTTATTTTTTATTTTGTTTATGGTAAAGTCCATCAGAATTATGTGTTTGCTGGAACTTTTCTAATCTGCAAAGCCCATAATAATAACTTAATATTGATTCCATTAACAACATTATATTAGATTAGATTAGATTTAAAAAGAATCTATCTTATTACGTACGATTAATCTTATAAAACTATACTATTTTCATTATTGCACATTATGAATCAATATAATGGTACAACATGCATATATAACAAGACTCGTACACCGACAAGACAGAAAAAGAAAGAGAAGAGAGTTCTAAGTGTGTACACGTAAGCTAGTCTAACTGACCAAACTATTATACAGAAACACAAAAACACAAAAACTCCTAAGACCAATGTTGTCAATATCGCAAGATTCTACGATTTTTTTTTCATTTCAGCGATCCGAATCGTAGATAAAATGGCTCTCCACCGTTCTAACTATTGTGGGAAAAATCCCGAACGTAAAGTGAAGAACAACCTTCAGGGGAAAAAATGGGAATTTTGCAAGATAGGGATGTGGAGAGCTTAAGGGACCTGAACTCAAACGAGATGAGCTCCCACCAGTTCCATCACCAACTTCCCTCCCTCTGGCTGGCACATAGGAGCCGAAGTAGGACAATAGATATCACAAAGGCCTAGCAGCTTGGAAATAAGAGTGGAAAAGGGAGAAGGATGAAGGGCCTTGGTGAAGATATACATAGGTTGAGCACAAGAGAGGATTTGGCAACAACTTAAGTAACACAGTTTGATTGTCACAGAACATATTGGCCGATTGATTTCGAAGGAGGAATAAGGAGATCACACAAGAGGTAGTTAATCCACTGTAACTCGTATATCTTCATGGCTAGAAATTGTTGATTATTTCTTAGCGCGTCAAGATATCATCAAACAACTCCCCAATTAAAAAAACTCAGTGATCAGAAATTGAGCACTTGGTGTTAGGGAAAATGTAAAACCAGAGAGCGATGTTGAAGGAGTTATTAACCAGAAAAAACTTACGTTTGGCATGAGACCCCTTAATATAGCGAAAGAATGGACATGGCATATGATTGACGAATAGAGGTAGGCTTGGGAACGAATTCACCGTTGGAAATCGACAATCACACAGAATCGAGAAAAAAGAAAAAAAAAAAAGAAGAAGATAAGAGTAGAGAATTAACACGATGATTTATCCTGGGTGGTCTCCTCACCGCCACTTGTAAAGAATTTTGGGATACACCACCCCAAAAGTTAGCTCAAATGGTGAGAGTGCCCAAGGCCTTATAAACTTCACATTAGTTGCACATACAACCAATGTGGGACTATATATCTCAACACGCCCCCTCCTCACACAAGAGCTCATTGGGCTTGAAGAGTGGACAATGCAACAGGCCCAACCTACCTGTGCTAAGAAATGCCACAAGAGAAAGTGGAGGGCGGCGAGGCTCTGATATCATGTAAAGAACCTTGGGATACATCACCCCAAAAGCTAGCTCAAAGGGTGGGAGTGTCCAAGGCCTTATAAACTTTACATTAGTTGCACATACAACCAATGTGGGACTATATATCTCAACAAGCTTGTTTGTACTATATTCTCCTCACCGCCACTCGTTACAAGTCACTCGTTTTACAAGGAAAATATAAATAGGATTAGAAAACCCTAACAACAGCTATTTATGGGCCCAAGCCCAAACTCCTAAGAAAATTACAATAAATCAGAGGCCTATAATAGTACCTAGCCTTTACGGGCCTGGGGGCGCTGCTCCCCAGACCTCCGCCCGCTCACCTGGGGGCGGGACCCCAGTTGTCTTTCTGCTGACCCCGACAACTAGGGGTGCTAAACGAGCCAGGGGCCTTACAAGGGCCTTTGGCTCGGCTCGTGAAGGTCTGAGCTTACATGTCTAAAATTGATTGTTGGACTCAGGCTTGGACTTGTATAAAAGCTCGTTTAATAAAAAGGCATCAGGCTCCAATTCAAAAGCTCGGCCTTAGAGCCTCTCAGGCTTGCCTAATATATTATTTTTTTATTTTTTTATACTACTTGTGATAACCCTCTCTCTCTTCTCAATTCATTTCATCCCATTTTATTAATTAAACAGACTTTTTAAATGATTTTGTTTTACATTATGCTATTTGGATATACATTAAAATTATGAATATTTATGGAATTACTAGTGCTGTTGATTGTATATTTTGTTTGGATAAATTTTTGTTGTCTTATTTTTTTTAAACAGGCTAACAGGCTAAACAAGGCTTTTATTTTTTGTAAATGAGTCAGGCCACAGGCTGATATTATATTCGTAACAGGTAACAGGCTAAGGCCAATCTGACACATTTGAACACAGGCTCGGCCCGTTAAGACCAAAGCTCGGCTCGTTAACACCCCTACCGACAAGTAGGGTCTTCATCAGCATGCGAAGTATGAGCTATACCCAACATTGACAGGTTGGTTAACGGAGTAAGGAAAGGATGTGAATCAGATTATGGGTTAATAGATGTATTGAACATCAAATAGGTAGGATAGGTAGTAGGTAGGTCATAGTCATGGATGTCACAGTTTAGAAACTTGTCTAATGTAGGATATGAAACTTCTGTGAGGTGAAATGGGAAAAAGTTTAGTTCGATGAGCATGCATTGAAACAGCATAACAGATGCACCCAAAGGTCTTGAGGTAGGTGAATGTTGGTGGCTTGGCAAACAAAAACTCATATGGAGTTGTATTTTGTATTGAAGTGTTGCATAATATGTTAATGTTGTGAATCGCATATACAACTGCATAGATCTTGTAACGCTCGGTCGCTTTAAGAATCAATGACTATCCCCACATACTAACACGAGACTTTTCAGTGTGCTTTTTCCTCATTCGCACACTTCCTGGGAAAACTTCCCAAGAGGTCACCCATCCCAGAAATACTGCAAGTCAAGCACGCTTAACTATAGAATTCTTTCGTTATGGGCTACTGAAAAGTAAATGCATCTTGCTAGTATAGGTAGTACCAATTAATCTTATAAGTTATCCCAAGCTGTGCAGCCTCATACCTGCACAGTCTTTGGAATCTCTTTCTTTCGGGTGTTGATTCGATTCATTCATGTAACCCCTCGCTGGAAGCCTGTCAGGAGTCGCTCCTTATCCATGCCCTTTCGCACCGGCAATCACTCCCCGCCCTCGTCAGCGCCCGGGATGTTATAAATATTGATGTGGTAAGCCTGCTTGGAACATCAGTGCTTATGCAATGGTCATGAGATATTGGTGTTTCCTCTCAACTACCTGATTTGCTACTGAGTGTCAACACACATGGTTTGGTGCATAATACCATTTGTTTGATAGAATTCGATAATGGAAAACTTTGGATCGTCATCAGTACTACGCATTATCCTTATATTTGTTTGAAACTAATTTTTGTGATACCAAATGAATCTCTTAGCAATTTTATCATCTCCTTAGAATTTAAAAATAGCACCCAACAGTATCTTGAAAGATCATCTACAATAGAAAGGGAATACTTAGCACCATTCACAAAACTAGCAGCATAGAGGCCCATATGTCTATGTGCAATAGTTGAAAGGTACTACTACTTTTCTTTAAACTTGAACAATAAGGAAGCTTCATTCTTTGGCGAAATGGCATACATCACAAGGTGAGATATTTAAATTTAGGATAAAGGGAAACTTTGTAGCTAGACATTTGTTTTGAATTGGCAGAGGAGATGTGTACCAATCGGAGGTGCTCGATAAGATGTTCATGGTTATTTTGAGCAGTATTGAAGGAGGCAGATTTACCAAGTAGAAAGCATGTCCTGCCAATCTTTCCAACATCTAGTCTACGAAAGGAAGTGGAAAATGATCCTTCCTTGTTGCCTTGTTCAGCCTCCGGTAGTCAATGCACATTCTCCATCCAGTGATTGTCCTTGTGGGAATCAATTCATTATTCTCATTTTTCACCACAGTCATCCCCCCTTTCTTGGGTACTGTTTGAACAGGACTCACCCAAGCACTATCTGAGATAGGATAAATCATTCCAGCATCAAGTAACTTCACAACCTCCTTCCTCACTACCTCCTTCATAGTGGGGTTGAGTCTCCTCTATGGTTGCCTTACTGGTTTGATTTCCTCTTCCATCAATATTTTGTGGGTGCAAAAGGAAGGATTGATACCCTTAAGATCTGAAAACTGCCATCCAATAGCCATTTTATTCTTCTTGAGTACCTTAATCAACTTCACTTCTTCACTTTCAGATAACATTGCATTGATGATTACTGGATATGTTTGATCATCACCAAGGAACACATACTTCAGATTTGAAGGTAGTTCTTTAAGCTCTACCTTCGGTGCTCCCACTGGAATGTCATCTATCTTCTTTTCAAGTTCTTCCACTACCGGTTCTTCTTGATAATTTTCTGTACATTTCTCCTCAATAAATCTGTCTTCCTCCAATGAAAAGTCTTCTTCTTTATTCACTTCTTCCACCATCTCCTGTATCACATCTAATCTGAAACAATCCCCCACATCAACAGGATGTTTGATGGCTTCAAAAACATCAATTGTAACGGTTTCCTCATCCACCCTCAACAGCAACTTCCCTTGTTCAACATCTATCAAAGATCTTGCAGTTGCTAAAAAGGGTCTTCCTAAAAATAGAGGACTTTCAGTATCCTCTTCTTCCATGTCAAGTATCACAAAATCCACAGGAAAAATGAACTTGTCTACTTTTACCAAAACATCTTCAACCACACCTTCAGGCTTCTTAATAGATCTATCTGCAAGATGCAAGATAAGATTAGTTTCCTTCAGGGTGTTGATTCCCAAGGCTCTACATACCGTCAATGGCATCAGATTTATGCTGGCTCCCAAATCACAGAGTGTCTTCCCCACTTCCACATCTCCTATAGCAATAGAGATGCTGAAACTTCCTGGATCTTGCAATTTTTGTGGAAGTTTCTTCTGAATCAGGGCACTACATTCTGCTGTCAGGGCCACTGTTTCACCATCATTCAATTTCCTCTTCTTAGTAAGGAGATCTTTCATGAATTTGGCATAGTGGGGCATGTTCTCCAAAGCCTCAGAAAATGGAATGTTAATTTACAAATTTTTGAAAATATCCAGAAATCTTGCATAGTGCTGTTTCTGAATCTCATGCTTCAACCTCTGAGGGTAAGGAACTTTGGCATATGGAGACAAAGTGACTGGCTGCTCCTACTTGTCAGCCATCTTCTTCTTCTCCCACTTCATTATCTTCTTAGGCACAACATCATTTTCAACTACCACCTTTTTTTCTTCCTTGTCTTCCGTCACTGTTTCTTTTTCTTCATTTCCTTTCACATTTTCCACTCTATCATCAGAGACAACATCTTCAACCACAACCTCCTCTTCATTCTTCTTATTCCCCACATTCTTTTTCACTTGTTGGAGCACTAACCCACTTCTTGTCATGATTGCTTTGCAGTGCTCCTTAGGATTCACCATTGTATCACCAGGAAACTTCCCCTGTGGTCTCTCAGATATCTGTCTTGATAGTTGACCAATTTGGGTCTCCAAATTCCTGATAGATGCTTCCTGATTTCTAAATGAAGTCTTGGTCTCTTGTATGAATGCAGATGTTTGCTCTCTGAATGAGTTAGACCCCTGAATGTAATCTTGAGTAGTCTTGGATAACTGAGCAAAGGCTTTTTCCCATGCAGCAGTATCACTTTGCTGTGATGAATATGTTGAAGAAGGATGCAGTGGAGGATTCAACTGATGGTTGGAACTATAACTAAACCCTGGGTGCTGATTCTTGTTCTTCCATGGTGGCATATACACATTTCGCCCCTGGTTGTTGTAATTCCTCTGGTTGTTGTTGTCATACCACACTCCATTAACTTCTGCTTGTTCTGATGATCCCCCATAATCACATTCTTCTGTCACATGGCCCTTCCCACAAATAGCACACACGCACTTGGTGTCCACAGAAGCAACCTTTTGTGAGGATAGTTGCTTAGTGAGAACATCCAACTGTTGTTTCTGTGTCTGCATCAACTGGTCATTCCTTGCCAATAGGACATCATATCCATCCAACTTGATAATCCCTGCCCTTCTGTCAGGCACAGGGGCATTATCAAATTCCTGAGATGCCAATGATTCAAAGATATCCAAAGCTTCTTGAGGAGTCTTGGTGGTCAATGATCCACCAGCAGTGGCATGAACCAATGTCCTAGTGGTGGTGGTCATTCCTTGTAGAAAGATTACTGCTTGTTGCCATGCCTCTATCCCATGCTGTGGACATTTCCTCAATAAAGTCTTGAACCTCTCTGATGCCTCATAGATGGATTCTGATTCTTTTTGCTTGAAGCCTATAATTTCATCCTTCAACTTAGCCCTCTTGGATGCTGAGAAAAACCTCTGCAAGAACTTGGTTTGCAAATCATCCCAAGTTGTTATACTCCCCTGAGGCAATGATTGCAACCATCTCCTTGCATCATCCGTCAGTGAATGAGTGAATAGTCTCAACAGAATTGCATCCCTTGTGACACCATTAATTTTTACAGTATCACTCAACAGCAGAAAATTTTCTATGTGCAAGTATGGGTCCTCTGCACTGGTTCCAGCAAACTGATCTTTCTGTACCAAATGTATCAATGCAGGTTTCAATTCGAAGTTGTTTGGCTCCACTGTAGGGCGCACAACACTTCCAATGGGATGGATCACTGTAGGAGTCATATATCCCCCAGTGTCCTCTTTCTGGTGGTGGTCTGTGGCTCTCTGCCATTATCTCTTCTTGGTTGTCAGCACTGGATTCACCCCTTTCTTCAAACTGTCTTCTTTGTCTGGCTGCCCTTTTGTTCTTCTTCACTGTCCTTTCTAATTCTGGATCATACAACAACAAATTTGGATCAATCGTACCTCGCATACACCAGAATTAAAATTGACCAACAACTTAACTAAAAATAAAATGCTGAAACTAAAAGATTCAATCTCAGATTTCTATGGTATCAATCAATGTTGATAAACAAATCCCCGGCAACGGAGCTAAAAACTTGTTGCGCTCTAGCAAGTGTACTAGTCGTACAAGTAATAAAATGATAAGTAAAGATCGTTCCCACAGAGATTTGTATTCAAACACCAATGAACCATATAAAACTAATTTGAATTAAACAAAAGTTTGTAAAAAACATGAATGTTTTGTCACAAAAAGTTAATTTGAAAGTAAATTAATTTAATACTAAAAATTTGAATTAAGATTTATAAAAACCAGTAGTCAGAAAACAACTTTCCTCAACAATAAACTCAAGTAAACTGATCATATGATGAAATCTTTTTCCTGTGATGTTAATCAATCTTTTACTTATCCTCAAGATGTAATCCCTTACTACCCTGATAGATACATTAATCAGAGACCCCAATCCCTTGGTGATTCCTTTCTTAATATATGCATGAAATATTAAGGTCTTAAGATTACATCAGAACTACAACATCAATTCCTTGAGTACTATAATCCTGATGATGAAATTGTCAAATATAGGAATAGTGTAAACATTCCTGTTCTACACTCTTCCCTTAGTAGAAAGAATTGAATCAGAAAATCTCATATCAACACATGAAAAACACTTCATCATATTAATCAAATATACATAAGAGTATCATTGAGTTCCATTGAATTCAGACTACAATGACTCTACTCAGACATAACTAAAGAAGATAAAAGAGAAGAAAGATCAAACTCCATTTCCATGTAGTGAATCTTCAATCTCCAAGTGCAATTACAATAAAGAAACTAACTAATACAAAGACTAAGTCTAAGAGTTTTAGAGAGAAGTCAGATCAGAAAATCTGATGTAGGAGAGAGAGAGAAAGACTCCAGATATCCCAACTTGTGAAGGCCTTTGCCTTATATAGTTTTACAATTTAAAATAGAATTTTAATATGGGCGCTAAAACGTTCATAATGAGCGTTTTAGCGTCCATGCTTGACGGATGCCCAACTGCTTTAAACTAACTTGAACGCTTAAACGTTCATAATTGGACGTTTTAGCGTCCATGCCTCGTGAATACTCAACTGACTCCAGCACTAAAACACTTGGTTTGGACGTTTTAACGTTGGAGACCAGAGATTTTTTAACATCAGGGCGCTAAAACGTTCGTTGAAGGAAGTTTTAACGCTCAAGACCAGCAACTTTTCGTCCTCAGAATGTAGCAGCGCGCTAAAACGTTCTGAGTGGCCGTTTTAGCGCTCAGCACCAGCAAGTTTTGGCCTCTTTCTGCAATAGGGCGCTAAAACGTTTTGTGTGGACGTTTTAACGCTCAACACTTAGGCATTTTTCTCCTCTTCAAAATCTCCTTCCTTTTTCAGTTGCCTTTTTAGCTAGCTTTTCCTACAAGAACAATACAAATTCTCAATAAAGCTTCTTGAACTTGTAGTTGAGGAAATTCTAGGACATTAACCTCTTTTTCCATCATTTAATCACACAAATTAATACTAATTCATGCTGAAAAACTTGATGAACTAAGGGTTTATCACAATTGATCCTATACTCACCTAATGGTTGCCACACTAATCAGTTCTTCATTTCTTTCCAGAAGTACAGTATAGAAACCCTGGTAATTTAACCGATTAAGCTCTGACCTACAAAATTCCAATAATGTAGTACAATTTTGAGACAGATATCATGATCATGGAAACAAACACAATATACAAAGAATTATAATAAAACATTATGACTATATCTTGAAGGATAAGAATTTCTTACCATCTGCTGAATATAACATCTTCAGTGAGATCTCTTCTAGAGAAAGGTTCCTTTAGGGGCTTGAAACATTCATGCATCACTGAAAGAGCAACATTGAGTTTGCTGTAACTTTCTGCTCAGACTCCTCGGACTTTCAGTATACCAAATATTCTTGACTGAAACTGCAACATATGATGTCTCCTCGAACTCCTCAATCAATTCAAGAAACACCCATTTCCCTCGCTGGTCCCACTTCTCTGTAACTTCATCCCAGTCTTGAGTAATCCGCAGTCTTTGAATTCCAATATTCATTTCATCATCCAAATCAGGGAAAAACACACTGCTCTCCTCCATCCCATCATTGTGATCAAATATAACACCTTCCCACCAAGCTCCGTGATAGTTCACATCAACACACTGACCAAATTCAAGGCTCCTTCTATCAAACTCAAATAAAGGAGGCAGTGGCCTAATGAAATGAAACCACTGTAATAGCAATCTGAAGAACAACTTTTACCATCCAAAGCATCTGAAACCCTCACTACATACTCAAGATTATTAATCCCATCATCATCTAAAATATTCTCATGTCTGACATAGCGCTTCAGGTTCCCACAATCGATAACTGTCCCCCGTGACCCCAGAAACTCCAAAACTTTTCAAATTCCATAAATGGAGGTAATATCCAGAAAAAATAATTGTAATTTATAATAATAATAAATTATTATTAATAATAATAATCTATAAATTAGTATATATATATATATTTAACGGTGATGATAACAAATTATAATATAAATTTTACCTTTGATAAAATGATTTTGTATAAGTGCTATTGGAAATTAATTTTGATACTTTATAATATTGGAGTAATATATATATTAATAATCTGGAGTATTACAAATTATCAAAATCAATTTCCAATAGCACTCATATCGCACATGTATCGCACAAAATCATTTTATCAAAGATAAAAATTTATATTGTAATTTGTTATCATCACCATCAAATATATATATATATATATATATATATATATGAGAAAAATGTTTGTCATTTTAAATAACATAAAGTTATGTTATTTTAAGAGAGAGATAGACACAAGAAAATATTTTTTATTTAAAATTTAAATTAAAAAAACACCCAACTTCTCTCCCATGATTTTCATTCCTTGTGTCTATCTCTCTCTTAAAATGACATAACTTATGTCATTTAAAATGATAAACATCAAATATATATATATATATATATATATATATATATATATATAACTACTAATTTATAGTTTATTATTATTATTATTATAAATTATTATTATTTTTTCTGGATATTACAATCAAAATTTCAGATAAATTAAAAAAATACGAACTAATGTAAACTACCATGCATCTTAAAAAAATAAAGTAAGTGATCATGACGGAAAATTTCAAAAACTCCGCAAACAAAAGACAACTTAATATTATGTTACCATAAACATTGCCTCAAATAAAAAAAAAATACTTTCCATGAAGGCAAAAGGAAAAATGCACATCACAGAAAATCATGAACAAAGGGAATTTAATCACGAAAACAACAATGTTATGTGTAATGTAACTGAAAAACATCAAAAGACAGTGAATGAGTATTGAGCGTGTGTTTGTGTGTGAGCGGAAAATTCTCTCAGAGACTCAGACAACCGATCGAAGCTCCCCAAGCATTAACGGTATTAATAGTGAGAAACAACAAAAGTAGCAGTTGGTGTGTTAATTTTTTTCAGACATTAACGGTATTATTCTTTTGAAACCATAGAAATGTTGTTATATCCTTTTGAAAATTAAATTTTTTATATTTTAAAATTAAAGTTATAAATGTCATGTTAATACATATATTTTTCTAATATCTTTTATTTTAGGACTTGACATCTTAGGTTAGAGGATATGTTCATGTGTTAATGTTATTATATTAATTGTGAAACTCTAGGATAGTTGGTGAATGATTTTATATTTTTAAATTACATTTTATGTTTTATATTTTTTATTTTAATAATTTTTATTTTAGGTCCTTAAACCATAGATTAGAGGATATGTTATTGCTACTGTTTAGGTTAATAATTATATATAAAAATATTAATATAATTTCATTATTCTTATAAATAGATCCATGGAGCTTGATGAACCCCCACGTCTTGGGTTTCCGTAAAGTGTGATTTACCCATATCCCTCTGATCGTTCTTTTGACATTGCAGGAGAAAGATATATTCACGTATATGTGGAATACCTCCAAGGATCGCAACGTCCAAGGTTGTGTGATTAATGTTAGATACCCTACCACGCACGATAATCATCATATACCTCAGGAAAGTATATCATTGCGGGCTTTTTCACCCTAAATTAAGCGAGCTAACCTATTTTGACACCTCGAGAATTCTATGATTTTTGTTCATAAATTCAACTCAAGAACGATCACCTCAAGTAATTGATATTGGAATTGATTTCGCTTGAGTTTAATTTCACTCATTCTTAAAATTATTATATCATTTAATTATGTGTTATTATATTATTAAAAAATTTAATTTTAATTTATATTAGTATATAAAAAGAATTTTATTATTACCCAATTGCATATATATATATATATATATATATATATATTGTTGTATTTTAACATTTTTAATAGTATTATAATTACTAGTTTATTAACAACCATGCTCAATTTTTCTTTGTTCTTTTTTAAAAAAATTTAATATTGTGATAATGATTGGTCATTCATGGTTACGACTTTATCTTGTTATGTACCATAATTTTTTGTGATTTTCTTTGTAAAAAGTAATTAAATAAGAAATTTTACAAAATTTCTCCAATTAAATAATGTCAAACGTGGTCAGCAAATACAAAAAATTAATGCGATGTAGTTAGGATATTATTAATCATATGTGCGCTTTTCATCTAAATAATATATGAAAAAAACACTTTTACGTGGTTTTTTTGTAATTTTATAAATAAAAAATATTCTTTTTATTTTAATATCCAAATAATTTATTTACTTGAAAGTGGTTGACTTTTTTTAGATGTTACATCTTATCACAAAATAATTTGACTTTTGAAAAAAAAATTCTACTAAATAAAGCAACATATAGAGAGACAAAATGGAAACGACACTATCACATGAATCACATGCTCGGAGATTTTGTTCAGCCCTTGCGGAGGTGGAATAAGGAGGTTTATGGAAACATTTTCCAAAAGAAGACCGAGTTGTTGAAGAGGCTAGAGCATCTGTAGGCTTAACTGCTCCAGCACAAAGTTGCAAGCCTTTGCCAATTAAAAAATAATTGCCATGAGGAGGTGAACATGATTCTTGACAGGGAGGAACAATTATGGTTTCAGAAATGAATTGTTGATGGGGATAGGAGCACGAGGTTCTACTAACTACAAACTATAGCCAGGAGAAGTGTAATCGGGATTGTTTGTCTAAAGGATGGCACCAATAGTTAGGTAAAGGACCCTCGACGTTTTCATGATTTGACATGTTCCTTCTATAATAATCTTTTTCTCGAAGATGTGGAACACAGAAGGTGGATCTCCTCATATAACATGCAGCCTGTGATTGCCCAAACTGACCTCAATCCGTTATCTCGGTTGCCTTCAGTATTGGAAATCAGGCACTGCTTATTTGATACGGGAGCATATAAGGCACTAGGGCGAGATGGCTACCCAACTATTTTTTTTCAAAAGAACTGGGATAGATTAAAAGAACATATTTGTGCTTGTATCTGGGATATGTGGCAGCATACTGAGTCCATTTGGCATGTCAACTCTACATTATTAGTGTTGATACCGAAGCAGACAACCCCATGTCAGATGAGTCAATTTCAACCAATATCTCTATGCTCTGTTATGTACAAGTTACTTAGCAAGCTACTTGTCAACATGCTCAAACTCATTATGGAGAAACTCATTTCTCCCTGCCATGTGAGCTTCATCTCAAAGAGGCAGATTCATGATAATATTATCATTATGCAAGAACTAATTCACAGTATGCACAAGATGCGTAGCAAGCGCCCTTTTATGGCAATTAAGGTTGACTTGGAGGAAACCTATGAGTGATTGAACTGAAATTTCTTAAAGAATATCCTCCAGGAGATCCTGTGACATGACCACTTTGGTGAGCTTATTATGAATGTTGTTACTTCTTTTTCTATTAACGTATTATGGAATAGTGGCCAGACGACTGACTTTAATCCGTCCAGGGGTCTTCGTCAAAGGGACCCCCTATTGCCTTATCTTTTTGTGCTGGCAATGAAGAAGCTAAGTCATACATCATAATACAGCAGTGGCTGGGAATCTTTGTAGGTAGAGGTGGGCCACCAGTCTCCTATCTAATGTTTGCTGATGATCTAATGCTATTTGCGGAGGCATCGCTTCCCTAGATGCTGAAATGCATCAATCTATTTGAGGAGATATCGAGATTGAAATTGAGTGTTCAGAAGACTAGCATCTTCTTCTCTAAGAACACGTCAGAGCAACTTGCTTAGGATATTATTGAGATATGCGGCTTCAAACAGGTGAGCAATGTTGGGAGATAATTAGGTGCTTGGATGATACATAGGCATGCAACCAAAAAGCACTATGAGCACGTTATTGATAAAGTTAAATCAAAGTTGGGGGTTGGCAACAACAAACTTTATCACAAGCAGGCAAGATTATGCTATCCTTATCCGTCTTATCTTCAATTCCTTACTTTCACATGCAGCATGGTAAGCTCCATGTGGCCATCTATGAAGAAATTGAAAAGATTCAAAGGAGATTTATCTGGGGTGAAAGTGAGACTACTTGTAGACATCATGTTATTGGATATGATACATTAACATTGCCAAAGGAGTTTGGGGGACTAGGAAAGAAGCTTCTAAATATTATAAATGATGTTTTCCTTTCAAAGTTGGCGTGGCGGTTCCATTACGAAGCAGACTCTTTGTGGGTAAAATTCCTGAAAGGAAAATGCATAGGCAGCAAGGTTGATGTGACCTCTACATTCATTGAGAGGGCTAGTTGTTCCCAGCTATGGTCGACTCTCTATCGGGTTTGGCTGTTTATGGAAAACAAGGTCATATGGAAGATTGGAGATAGTACTTCAGATTCCTTTCGAAGGGATAGGTGGGCACTGGGACCTCATCCCTTGATTGATGGAATTATTAATCATCTTTCGGAAGAAGAAGTCCACAAATGTGTGTATGATTATGTGGATGACAATGGCAATTATCAAGTTGAACTTCTGCGGGCTTGGCTACATGAAAATACTATACAGCAAATCCGGAGTTGTTTGCCATCTACTTTGGAGGATGGATCGGATCGTCAGGTTGGAAGACTTGAAAATTTGGCTTGGTTCTCGGTAAAAAAATTGCCATACATCTCTATTAGGAGTCATGGCGGATGGTGTCCATTTGCCATGTGCATTATGGAGAAAACTGTGGGGTTGAAAAGGTCCTCAGTGCATGAAAAATTTTCAATGAAAATTAACCCATAAGAGATTACCTACCAGAGCATTGAGTGCTTATTGGTCCCAGGGGATCCTCGATGCCCCATCTGCAATGATTAGGAAGAAACCTTACTGCATGATATTCGAGATTGTCCTATTATCAAGAAGATATGGGTTGCTATTCTGCCTCAATCAGAAAGGGACATCTTCTTCGGGGCTGATATGCTTGAGTGGCTCCAATGGAATTGGAGTTATACGGTGGAAAGTACAGGTACGATTCCATGGGCTACCTTTTTGTTATTGGCTATTGGATGATATGGAAGTAGCAAAATTCAGTTGCACATGGCCAACCAGCTCCTCCATTTATCCACTCGCATCTCGCTGTGATTGACAATGCGCGGCAAGTAAAAGACACCTCTCTTCCAGTCTAGCATAACATTATTTGGCTTCCTCCTCCTGAAGAATTTATTAAACTAAATATAGACGGTGTGCTTCTAGGGGCAATCCAGGGGTCGCTACTTGTGGTGGGTGCTGCGAGACTCTAGTGACAACTGGAGAGGTGAATTTTCTTACAGAATTGGTACTTGTTTAGTTTGGAATGCAGAACTATGGGTGTTCTAAAAGGGCTCCAACTAACTTGGAGTACAAATGTTAGGAAACTAATCATCGAAAGCGACTCAAGCACTGTTGTCACATTGCTTACTAGACATAGTGAGAAAGCTCATGAGTCATCTTTGGTGACTTGGATTCGAGCAATGATCAAACTTAATTGGCGGTTCACTTTATTCACACGTTAAGGGAGGCCAGTTGCTGCAACGACTACCTGGCGAATTTTCTGCTCGACCGCCTAGATATGGATGATGATTTGGTCTTTTTTCGATCGTCCTCTTATATTATTCTTGATTTTACTTGTGAACTCCTCAACCACTTCTCGAATTAGAGGTGTCGGTTGATGCTTTTTCTTTTATTTTATTTTTTTACTTTTTAACTTTTCTTCATGTATCAGAAAAAAAAAAAATCACCACAACAATTCAATAAAACTCATAAAAATCTTGACAAAATAAACTCTGAACTATCTAAATCTGGACCGGAAGTAATGTGTACATAAAATAAGTAGCATACTACTTACCAAAATAATAATAATAATAATCACTTGAAACGGGAATTTTGAGTCAAAAAAAGCTGTAACGGCTACTTAGAGAATGACCCGTTGGGTAAGTGGATACCCAGCACGCTCCCCAAAGCCTCTTCTGAGAGTCACACTCTTTTTCATTTCATTTCCTTCCCTTCCATTCTCACATTTCACACACTCTGCACAGTGCCTAGTGCTTGTGCTAGTTCTAGTTCTACTCTTTGCTTCTTCGATTAGGGTTTCTCTTCGAAATCAACACAAACATGAACATCTTCAAAAAGAAAACCTCACCCAAAGGTCCACACCCTTTTTCCTCATCCTCTCTTTAAAATTTTCCACATTGTTTTATTTATCATTTTTTTTGTCTTCCCTTTTGCCCTTAATCTTAGGATTTGCGTTCAAAGTTTGCATTTTAGTTTTCAAAACTCATTTCTCTTTAGGGAAAATTTGGGTAGGAAAGAAAAATGGGAGTTTTCAATCAGAGAAACATTGGAATTGTGTGTCTATGCCCTAAACTTGATCTAGTTTTTATTAAGAAGAAACTCACGGTTCTTCTGATTCTTACTCTTGTCTGTGAAACCGACAATTATAGGGATTTGTGCTGCTTGCTGCTCCTTAATTTTGTGGTATTGTTTGTGTTTGATGAAAATGGAAAGAAAGTTATAGTATTGACTATCTACTTGTATCTGGGCAGTGGCACTCATTTACGTCTGTTTTTTTTTTTTTTTTTTTTTTTTTATGACAGAAGCTCTGAGGACAAGTAAGAGAGAAATGTCTGTTGCAACAAGAGGTATGGCCCCATGTTAATTATCAGCATATAATGTTCAGGGTGATCTAATTGGTTGAATCAAGAGCTACCCAATTTTTAACAATCACTTCTGTTTCTCAACTATTTTTTGCCCTTTGCTGCGATTTTATATATATGTCCTAAATGTTCAGCTTTTACCCCAATTATTCATTTTCATCTGGAAATATATGTAGTTTTAAAAAAATTCAAATTAGCCACATTAAATTTATATTTCCTTAATGGTTTTCTTTCAAAACCTTTCCTTCAAATATTAACCTATCATTTTTGTTTCTTCATTCTGTTTTGTTTATGCTCCAATTTTTTGTAATGTCTTTGTTAGAAAGCAATCTGGGAAATTATGAAATATACAGCATCTGAAAATTATAGGGATTGTAATCAATTTTTCCCTTTTTGTTTCTATTCCTAGTTTCGGGGGATCTCCCACATTATCTAGGGATTGCCCAACATTTTTGTTTCTTTTTTAGCTTTCTGTTTGACTATATATATCGTACACTCGTCGTTTGAATAAAATTAAGAGATGGAATATATATTGATGAATTACCAAGGCTTCACATTCTATATCATTATTTAGTTTTAATAACATGACACTTCTGTAACATATATGTTTCCTTTTTCTTTCGTTCACTCTTTCTTTCTTGTAGGTATTGAAAGAGAGATAGCATCACTTCAGATGGAGGTACATAATGCTGACAGAGACCTTCTTAGCTATTTCCTTTCTGTTTTATATTTCTTTTTAGAGTTTCACTGCCTTGTGAACTGTAGGAGAAAAAATTGGTGGCAGAGATTAAAAAAGAAGCTAAAACCGGAAATGAGGTAATCTTATTTAGGTGTATTTCATCCATTTCCTTATTGTAGTATGTGATGCATAGATTATTGACAATGTGATATTGATAACTATCTTTAATCAGATGTGTATCTGTGTGCTTACATCACACTTGGGATGTTGTATACTTACTCCCAAGGTATAATGGAGATCAACCATTCCACATAAATAGCCCAAAAGCTGTCCAGATAAAAATTTAGTAGTAGATGTATTTCCCTTTACCAGATTTGGCCTATTAAGATCTCTAGATGTATTCAATATGGCCATCGTCTAGAACATGATTGTTTAGTGCACTCAGTGATCTAACATTTAAAAAGAAATCACAATCAGAAGAATCATCTATAACCCGTTTGACACTCTTGTTATTAGAATATTATAAATGAAGGATGATTTGAAGATAAAGAGCTACAGAGTTCTGAAACATGTTTTGCTATCATTTTGGGTAGTTTTGACACATACACTTTATGGATTGTCGGTGTGCATGCGTGCTCTATATCCCATTTGGGGTGTATTGTAGTTTTTGTCCCAAGATATAATGAAGTCAAGAGTTGTTAAAGAGAGTGCTCTGAGCTCTTGCTTGGCAAACACTAAGCTAGACTCTGCTGGTTCAGTGATTAACTAAGTCTGTGTTCACAAACAGACCCTAACCACATTTTAACAACTGTGCCAGATGTCATAGCAGTTGTAACTGCCTTAGCAGCTGTATTTGTAAGAATCTGCTATAGTTCAGTTCGATTCAGTTGGATCCTAGCCTAGTCTACAGTCTACATATGTGTGTGTATGTGTATGTGTGTGTGTGTGTGTGTGTTCACAATTTCACATGTACCTAGATTTCAGAAATACAATTTCAGATTCAGTTCAGTTTCCCTCTGTTCTCTCTCTCTCTTTCTCTCTTTCTTTTTGATTTTGTTCTCTGATTGAGATCTGCACTCAGATCCTTCTCAGATGCTTCACACTGCATCAGTCTACAATTATCGCCTATATTTCAGAAATACAATTTCAGATTCAGTTCAGTTTCCCTCTGTTCTCTCTCTCTCTTTCTCTCTTTCTTTTTAATTTTGTTCTCTGATTGAGATCTGCACTCAGATCCTTCTCAGATACTTTGCACTGCATCAGTCTACAATTATCGATATAAGTAAATAGCAATAAGTGTGTATTCTATACCAAATTTGATTTCAAGAACTTGAAAGTGTGGATAGAAAATACCTTGCAAGATTTTTCCATTGTATTTGATCATTACTTAAATAGCCATTTTAAATTTGTTGTTATTTGTTAATATATTATAGAGCAAACCTCTATTTTCGTCATCCAAAGATACAATTGTCTTTACTTGTATGTATCTTTGGAGGATGAAATTAGGGTTTACTCTATATTATATTTCTTGATTTTCCTCATTTTACCACCTTACTTGACTTAGGCTAGTGCTTTCTTCATCTGGTTGAGTAGTTTTGTAATATACATGTTTTCATGTTGCTTTGAGCTTCAGAAGTAATTTTCTGCAGTGCTAATGGAGCTGTCAGCTTCTTGGCAACATAGTAGGAAATATGAAGGATGTTAATTATAACTTCTTTTTTTGGCGGGGATGGGGGTGGAAGTTGGAATATGTCTAATGTGGCTAAGCACTAACCAGTTGCAGATGTGACTTGCTTTCTATTTTGAAAATACTATTATGTATACGTGTGCGTATGATAACTGGTTTAATATGCATGATATTAGCTAATAGCAATAATGATCAAAGAAGTGTCAGCTTCTTGGCAACATAGTAGGAAATATGAAGGATGTTAATTATAACTTCTTTTTTTGGCGGGGATGGGGGTGGAAGTTGGAATATGTCTAATGTGGCTAAGCACTAACCAGTTGCAGATGTGACTTGCTTTCTATTTTGAAAATACTATTATGTATACGTGTGCGTATGATAACTGGTTTGATATGCATGATATTAGCTAATAGCAATAATGATCAAAGAAGTGTCCGGTTACAGGCTGCGACTAGAATCTTGGCTCGTCAACTTGTTAGGTTACGCCAACAGATAACCAATTTGCAGGGAAGTCGTGCTCAGATCAGGGGTGTTGCAACTCACACGCAGGTATGCAATTTTTTATTTTATTTTATAGAGAAAGATGATAATATCAATTTTCATAATTTCCAAATTTCTGTTGCAGGCATTGTATGCAAGCACTTCAATCTCTACAGGGATGAAGGGTGCAACTAAAGCAATGGTGGCAATGAATAAGGTATGTTTTCCAGATTGATTCTGCTTTGTATTATTCAAATTTATGGAATGCAATGACGTTTACTGGGAGTTATTAATATTCAATCAGTTTACAATCACCCAAAATCTGAATGTAGTATCCACCTGCACCCATCATAACACCAAAAGGTCAAAGAGTCTGATTAATCTAGACAAGGAAAAGGCAAACAGAGCATAAGTCCCAATATTTTAAAGTAACTTAGCTTCCATTGAATATGTTCACAGAAAGCTATACATTTATGATTTCCATCAATGGTTTATAATTTAATACAAAGAAGTGCAAACATTTGTTCTTTCAACAATTTTCTGCTGTCACTGAATCAAAAGTTCATAATATGTGATAGATGCTTTTTGGGATATTGATAGATATTTGTCAGAATTCTGTGCTTATGACTAAAATGATTCAGTAATCATTACCTTACTTTTCTTTTCAGCAAATGGCACCGGCAAAACAGGTTAAAGTGATTAAGGAATTCCAAAAGCAATCAGCACAAATGGACATGACGGTAATTTATGCTTTTGCACATATTTCTGATTTGTTCTCATGCAAGTTTTCCTGCATTAATGGTAGGCTAAATACATTAAGATTCCTCAGCAAATCAGTTCTTAAGTAACTGCTTTGGGTTGTGATCCGGTATAGTTTTGAAAGGAGAATTAAATCCAATTGTGTGCAAAATGTGTCATTATTCTTATACTTTGTTAGAGAGAGGGCCCACCATATCTGTTGGTTGAAGATACAGAAGTTATTCTTTGCACAACATGAAACTGGACTTTGCACACTGAAGATTGATGAAGGATTATTTGGTTTTTCACTTCAGCATAAAAGTACTGTTGATTTAACTTCAATTTGGGAGGTTTTCCAAGAATGTGCCGAGGTGACTGGCAGCATTGTTTGGACTACCTAAAGCGTGATGCTTAATAGAGAAAGCAAATTATATTGATTATCAAATAACATTGTATTCAAGTAAAGATCGGATCGAAGGAACAACAAAAAAATAACAGTTTACTTCAGAAGCAAAAATATTTTATGTAAAAGATCAGTAGCGAGAACAATGAAGATGAGGAATATCGGTATATGTCTTCCTTGAAATAGCCAAGGAAGATACATTTAATAGCATGAGGAGACAACCTATCCTGACCCAGAGTAAGATTATGGACAAAATAAGTACACCTGAGGAGGATCAGGATATTGGGAACTAATAGCAAATAAGGAACTTGGTTATTGATAGCAAATGAGAGCGTACAATTAATTAAATATCAAGTAGTGAAGACTATGGGTATATATCTTCCTTGAAATAGTCAAGATTTGGACTCTTGACAGGAAAATTAGATTTTGTTTGACTCCTGACAAACTTGGACTTTAATTGACTCTTGACCTGATTCCCAATGATAGCCCGAACATGCTTCGCATTTTGACACGACACACAACTAAAAGACTTCAATCTTGCAAGACTTGGAACCATTCATGAAAGTTTTGATAGATGGGATGATCGAGACGCTAAAGGAGAAAGACTGAGAGATTGCGTAGTAGCACACACCACAGTCAATCATCTGTCCAGAACCACAGTCCTAGATGACAAAAGAATCATAATCAAAGTTTACAGAATAGTTAAGGGAGAGCAGATAAATTAAAATGGTTTGAATAAAATTGATTTTAATGATATAGATGTAGTGGGTGAAATATGATTGATCCCTTGGCAAGCACTTTAGAACCATTAGCTAGTGTGACAAAATGAGAAAAATCAAGTGGAGAGTGAGAGAGTGAGAGAGTGAGCAGAAGAAGAAGAAAAATGATTAATTACTAGATATATGGTCAGAGGCACCTAAATTAAGAATCCAAGGTGTTTTCACGAATGAGGAACATAAAATGTAGAATTTCCCTATGAGCGACAATGGTAGGAGAGGACTGTGTCTGTTTGTCTGCCTTCAACTAAAAGAGTAAAAGGTTGTTTACCTGAGAAGACTTCAGATCTCTTTTCTTCTTCTTGACCGTGGTCGGATAGAGTGACATTGACAACTTTCTTAGGTAACCCATGAAGGGTCAAGTGTGGATTGATGGTTTATAATAAAGTACATTGGAGATGGCTGCCACAACCTCATGGGCTCCAGCTGCCACGGCGTCCACATCCACCACAAGATCGTGAGGTAGTCTAAAAGGCTGATGTCTCAATGGCATTGGAGCAGGAGTTTGGGGCTTTAGATGTTGGAACCATAAAGGGTGAGTGATAAGATCCTCCATGCTGGGTACCTCTTGAGTAGTCATAATTTGGTCTCAAACATGTTCAAAGTTAGAGCACAAAAACCAGTACCACATACAAGTTTTCTAGTTTGTTTAATTAACGCTGGAGATTATGCCTGCAAAAACACCTTCAACTCCTTTACTGCAACCTATGCCGGAGTGGTAAAACTGGTTATGATTTGATTGCCCAAAGGATGCCAATTTCTCAACTGAATTATTTAGACATTGAATGTTATTAGCAAGAGAAGATGAGAGAACATAGATTGAGGTGGTTTGGGCACGTGATGAGAAGGCCCATGGATGCTCCTGTAAGAACAGAAGTTTGTTACCAAGAGCTAAACACAAAAAGAGGCAGAGGTAGGCCGAAGCTTACTTGGGGGAAGGTTGTAAAACAAGATTTAATGGAGTGGGATATAGATTGGCGGACAGTATGTCTTAGAACGGAATGGAGAAAAGCTATAAGTATAGTGGAGGGTTAGACCCGCTGTTATTCCTATGTTCCAGATGGTCCCTTTTTAGTCCTTTTCCCCCTTCATTTCCCTCACTTCTTCTTGTCCCTTTCTTTTTTACTTTTATTTATTTATATATACATATATTTTTATTTTATTTTATTTTATTTTATTTTTATTTTATCTTATTTTATTTTATTTTTATTTATTTATTTATTTATTTAGTTTTTGCTTTTTTACTTTCTTTTCAACCGTTTTGTATCTTTCATGTGGGTTCATCTACCACCGACCCCAATTAATTTGGAATAAAGGTGTTGTTGATGTTGATGTTGATGTTGAATGTTATTAGCAAATAGACTGTGCAAGCCTTGTTCCAAAATGTGCATGATTTACGTTGAATATCAGACGCTCACTTCTAAGATGCTTAGAGACCCTGACCGAGAAACCAAAGGTCAAAGTAGGTTGACCAAGCCAATATCATTCTAAGGGTCTCCAGCTATGGTGCTTAGAGAGGTCCAATCAGCAGTTTCTGGTGGATCCAGACTGTGCTCCAGAGAACTGGGATGCCAGTCTAAATGATGGCTGGATGTTAGAGATGACAATGTTTAGGGTTGGAGATGTCAGGCTGAGGATTAGAACCTGTTCTTGATACCATGTGAAAGTGGGTTTTGAAAACTGCTTGAGGAAATTCTATGCAAATCCTTCAATTTATGCATGATTTACAATTTCTGATATTAGAAACTAGGAAAATAAAGAAACTAGGAAATTAAGGAAAATAATACAAATCAAATGCTAATTATTTAAAGTATATATAGTCCCTAAATACAAACCAATGTATTTAAAGTAAATATACTTTCCAACATTATTCAAGGTCGGCTCCACCTAAAACTTTGGACAACATTTTATTTTGCTCCATAAATTTATAATGAAATCCTAACTGCAGATTGAGATGATGTCAGAATCTATTGATGAAACTTTAGACAAAGATGAGGCTGAGGAAGAAACAGAAGAGCTCACTAACCAGGTGAAATAAATGGCATAATTATATAGCTTGCTAGTATTAAGTGAATATTTCCTTTCTAGTATCTAATTTTCAATTATCCATGACAGGTTCTTGATGAGATTGGAGTGGATATTGCATCCCAGGTTGATTTTGGACACTATGAATCCATTGTCTTTGCACTGATTCTTTTCTTCAATTATTTTTCTGAATGTTTGGCCTGACGCTGTTCTTTCCTTTATGGTAGTTATCTTCTGCTCCGAAAGGTCGTATTGCATCAAGGAATACTGAAAATGTTGCTCCAAGGTACGCTTCAATCTTATTTCCTGAAAAGAGATTGGTTGTTTTCATCACCTTTGTTGTCGCCGTTAATCATGGAAAATGCTATCTAGATAAGTTTACTTCTCGACAATGGACATACTGTTGTGTATACAATTTATTTTATTGGTTGTGTTTACTAACTTAATTTGTTATTTTTTTAATAGAGTATCCTCTAAGCTGATTGCTCTGCTAGTTAAAGCTTTCAAAATGCCTCAAGATTATTTTATTATTAGTAGTTTTACTCTCTGTGTTGAGGGGGAGCAATCTATCTATTCTGGATTTCATGCATTGCTACCCAAAGGATTTAATGTTGAATCATGTGGCATTTTAAGCGAGAATTTTTCCTTTTGTGAATGCAGATCAGAATCCCAAGATGTTGAAGATCTTGAAAAGAGATTGGCTTCTCTTCGAAGAACATAAAGATCCGCTACAGCTGCTCATAAATGTTTCTTCATGTACAAATCATTATATATGTTATTGGCGAGATTGTAATATTGTCATCGTTTTATTACTGATTTTATGCGATGTGTTACATATGAAGAATTATTATAGTTTGTTTGTCGGACGGGAATGTATCGCTAGCAGAAACATTTATAAATTGGGCACTTGTTAATGTGCATATGATCTAACATTCTCTCTGAAAAACAAATTGCAAATATTTGAAGTGGTTAAGTCAATGTAGTCAATAAGCTACTTGGGTACGTGCAGGATTTTTTTTTTTTTCCCCTCCCTCTATGTTCTTTCTTCTTTTTTTCACTTGAATTGCAGCCTATAGTGTTGATGGTAGTAGGGAGAACCCATGGTTGAAGATCGTGTTGGCTTATACATGTTAAACCTTTGGCTTATATATGTTAAACCTTTGTAAAATATTTTGAATTTGGTCAGGACCTTAAGACACAATCCTTGATAAAAAAATTAAATATTACTTCTCATTAAAAATGCTTTTAAATATTATACAAATCTAGAATTATTATTGCTTTTGAAATTCATTTTTTAGAATAATGTATAAAAAAAAATTTATGCCCACCTAAACATGCTTTGCAATAAGGATATAAATGGGTTGCTTACCAAAATAAAAAAAAGTATATAAATAGGTTAGATATCCTATGAGGAGCTTACATATTATTAGACCTTAGCTAACTTCAATAATAAAACATATTATGTATGTGCAAAAAAAAAAAAAAGGTAATAACTTGGCTACCGAGAGACAAGGAAGCACGGACACTTGTAAAAATAGGGAGAATCGTGTCCGACACACTCCGACACGTGTCAGACATGCGGTCAACTTTTTTCGACACGTTGACCATTCCGACACGCGAATTTGACCGTGTCCGACACGGTCAAATGGCATTTTCGTAATTTTTTTAAAAAATTAAAATATATTAATAAAGCTTCCACCTGATCATATCAAATTTATTTTTTTGTCTTTCTCCCCTTAAGTAGATAAGAGATCATCTCAGCATCATTGTTGTCAATTCCTATTACGCTCTTGTTGTATCTCATTCTCTCTGATCTCTCGCTAATATGATTTGATCTCTTTATCTGATATTATATCTCTCTCTCATCCCAATTTTTATTTTTTTTATTAAAGCTTCCATCTTTATAACGTGTTGATGGGTATTATTAATTTAGTTTCATTTTTTTGTTAAATTATTAAATATTAAATGAAATATACACTATATAAGTTAAAAATATTATTTAATATTAAAACGTGTCCCAACATGTCGAAATCCATAATTTTTTAGAATTGACATGTCGGAGTGTCGTGTCGTGTCGTGTCATGTGTCGCATGTCGTATCGGTGCTACCTAGGTCACAGACATATTTTAGAAGTTACAACTTAGAACCTACTCTTGCCCTTCAAAATGAATTATGTGAATATTGTTTCTTAAATAAATTTTATCTCTTACACACGTAAGAATATATAGAGACTATATATATATATATATATATATATATATATATATATATATATATATTCTCTTCATATAACTTCACATAGGCTCTACATGCTTTTATACGTATATAGGAGATAAAATTATCTCATAAAATATTAATATACTCAGAGGCGGACCCAGGGGAAGGGCTAGGGTTGGCCACCGCCCCTCCCTGATTTTTAGATTTTTTTTTTAGTATATATATGTAATTTTGGGCTAAAAAAAATTAATTTTGGACTAAAAATATTAAGTAATTAGGCTGAAAATTTCATAAAAACTTAATCAAACACAGCTTTAGAGATTGAAATTGTAGCTTTTTCAAGAGGAAGTAGCAAACTTTTAGAGCTCAAGAAAAAATTTTAAAATCAGGCACACTTGATTATTAAGAGGGGTGGCGAAAATCATTGTCAAAGAAGACAACAGCAAAACATAAACAGGAGTTCCAATTTTTTGAGCTAAATATTGGGGAAGGAAAAGAGCCCCGCATCCATTGTCAAATGGAAGATAATCAATATCAGATTTCAAAATTGAATAGAAGACCAATTTTTTTATGATTCTTTGATTACATATATTGTAAAAGAAATCGTTTTGAATTTTAGCACAGATTTAATTATAGAAGAGTTTAATAATATAAAAAAACGTAGAGCAAAAGTTAAATGAATTGACCTTGAATTTTGTAATAAAACTCTTCCAAACTTTTTATATTACGTTCGTATATGATTGTATGTACTTTTCTTAATAATATAAAAAAAAATTCGCCCCCCGCTATAAAAAGTTCTGGCTCTACCACTAAATATATTAATCCCATATTTTATATAGTGAAAATGAGTGACTTGACTTAAAAAGACTTCATTTGAACTTTCCAAAAAAAGACTTCGTTTGGAAACTCAAGCACACTTAAGCAGCAAGTAAAACCTTTCAGCTGATCACTAACTCTTGTTTGCCTAGGTTTTTTTTCATAATGGGGAATGTTATACTTACAATTATTTTTGTTTATAATTTTTATAACCATATCTCAACCGTTGATTTCCGTCAATCAACGGTTATTATTTTCGCAAATAAAACCCAGCCCTCTGGGTACGTAACACGGTTGTCATTACCTTTGGCATCTTTGTATCTGTAAAATAAAATTAAGGATATAGAGCCGGTTAGTGGTACTTACGCCCTCATCCCAAGCAATTTCATTGAGGTACTTACGCCCGTTAGATATAGAGTCCGTTTAACGTGTCCCTGTATTTTTCTGTCCAATATAAAACTTGATGGCATTTAAATTCTTTCCTTCATGATGATCGATCCTTGATGTTAACCATTCCCATTCCTGATAGGAAATTTAAAACTAATAGACCCACTTTCCAGAATACACGAGAAGAAGTCAAACTATTTGATGTAATTATAAACATGCATATTCGAATAAATCATCTCTAAATATTTTTTTAAGAATTTTTTTAATTAATATTTTGACAAATCAATCGGTTAACTCAACAATTTTTTGGTGAAATACGGGCCAACCCGCGAACTCACATTAAAATGGGATGTGTTAAATTTTTCAATTCACCAACTAATGGCGGGCCAACTCGTCCCGTCCCGCCCTATTTGTGGGGGGTTGGGAGCGGGTCAGCCTGTTTTTCCTGCTCTAACTCGTTAAAATAATTTAGAATATCTTAACGTTCTCTTAAGAAATATTTTTTTATATTTTAATTTTGAGTATCTCATATGAACTCTCAAAATATATATATGAAAAATAATTTATAATATTATTAGTATCTTATGATAATTTAGAGTACCTTTTATGATCTTTTAAAAATATTTTTTAAGTTATTTATAATTTATTAGAGTATCTTAATGAAATCTAAGAAAATAAGAAAAATATCTGATAATATTTTAATTATATCGGTAATATTTTAGAGTATCTCTTTTAATAAAAAAATTCAAATTATTTATGATTAAATTTAGATTATCCTAAACAAAATCTTAGAATATAAAGAAAAAATCTGATAATATTTTAGATTATCTTAAATGATATTTTAAAATTAATTTTGTAATTTTTTATATTTTATGATTTATTTATTTAAAATCTAATACTGATATGATTTGATACACTGGCTTATCAACGAGCGCTCGCTTCCCTCTTTTATCCTATCAACGAACGTTTCCCGCTTCCATCTTCCATCTTCCCTCGAAATTTCTAATTTCAAATTTCTCTCACTTAATCGCAACGGTCACATAATCTCAAAATAAAATAAAAGCAATTTCCTCGTTCACTCTTCAGTTCACACAACACTCTCAAATCAATCACAGAAAACAAAAGAATCAGATCCCAAAACCTTTTGTACCTTCTTGTTAACCTTGAAAGCTTTGTTTCTTCAAATTAAAGTTCAGTCAGGTGTGGAACCTCAATAACAAATTAACGATGGGCATTCTTCACAACAGCAACAACTCTTCCACACAGGTTCACGTGGAACTGAAGAGTTCTCCTCGGTGTTCATCTTCCGATTGCACAAAAGAAAAGCTGAGCCCCGCCGCATTCAATTCCTCCCCGAAAAGCGTTCTTCCAAACTCCCACTCCAAATTCGCAAAGAACAAGAACGAGGGTTTCGGTTCCGGTTCCCGACGAAAACGCGACGTGAAAGAGATCGAAGCTCGTCGTCTCGAGAAAGTTGAGAGAATCGCGCTTGAAAAGTGCCGTGGTGGCAGGATCGTGGCTTCAAGGTTCATGGAACCGAAAACGAAACCAAACGCGGTCGTTTCGACAAAGAAGGTCGTAGAAACTCTGAAATCGAAGGATGTTAATTCTCGAGTTGAGAGAATCGCGCTTGAAAAGTGTCGTGGTGGCAGGATCGTGGCTTCAAGGTTCATGGAACCGAAAACGAAACAAAACGCGGTCGTTTCCACAAAGAAGGTCGTAGAAACTCTGAAATCGAAGGATGTTAATTCTCGAGTTGAGAGAATCGCGCTTGAAAAGTGTCGTGGTGGCAGGATCGTGGCTTCAAGGTTCATGGAACCGAAAACGAAACAAAACGCGGTCGTTTCCACAAAGAAGGTCGTAGAAACTCTGAAATCGAAGGATGTTAATTCTCGTCAAGGCGCGAGTTTCCAGCCAGCGAAGACCGTTTCGCGTGTTGGGCCTCCTCTGCCGCCAAGGAAGTTGTTGTTCAAGGAAGGGGAAAAATCAGTGTCTGAGAGTAATAAAAAAGGGGGGTTGAAGGAAGGGAGGGTTGTTGCGAGCCGTTATAAAAATTATAGTGAAGCGAATAAGAGGTCACTGCCTGAGAGTAACAATGGAAGTGAGGTTGTTAGGGTGAGGAAGAGGTGGGAGATTACTTCTCCTTCAGAGGTTGTTAATGCGATTAGAACGATTCAACATGGTGGTAATGATAATGAAAGTAACAATGGAAGTGAGGTTGTTAGGGTGAGGAAGAGGTGGGAGATTACTTCTCCTTCAGAGGTTGTTAATGCGATTAGAATGATTCAGCATGGTGGTAATGATAATGAAAGTAACAATGGAAGTGATGTATTTTTGAAAGATCTGTTTGTCAAGTTCTGGATTTTTGTACTGATGAGAATATTGAAATATCTGTTTGTCAAGTTCTGAGTTTTGCTGAAGAAGACGAACGCTAAAGAATTAATTGTTTTTAGGGTTTTAAATTGTTGTTTGAGGCTGCTAGCTGTCTTGTGGCAGATTGCAATGATGTTGCGACTGCATCAAGTGATGGGTCCCCCATTTTTAAATTCTGAATGTGATAATGGGTTTTTTTTTTTTTTTGTTCTTACTAATATAGATATGGGTCAAACCAAATGTGACTGGCTCTGAAATAATAGGCTAAACATTTCTCGTTCTTTGTAATTGTATATCTTTTCTTCTTAATATTCAATGAGGAACATGAGTGTCTGATTCATTTTTATTTGGTATTGCTGAGGACTGTTTTCTTCTTTCTTGGAAGAGTGTCTTATGGGGTTTGTTACTTTTTAGGCTTATGGGGATTATGGTCTGTGTATATGGAATTGGGCAAACTCATCTAATCTTTTTTTATTCAAAAACACACAGACCCCACAAAAAATAAAATAAAAAGAATTTAGTCAGACTGCTGCTCCTATAGCTCGAATGAGTTATACTTAAATCTGGTGAACAGTTAAACTTCTTTAGTAATTTGAAAAGGCTCGGAATTTCAGATGGTTTAATGATAGCTTTCCTGTAACGAAACTTTGAAAGACTGATAGCTTTGAATGTGAAATATTACTTTCTATCTTTCTGTACTGGAGTAAATGCTTCCTTTTAATTGTTGCATTTTTTAATCACCAAATGTCTCTTTTTGTAATCCGAGGAATGGATGTTAATCATGTTCCTATCATTCATTTCTTAAGTGAAAGATATGTTTAAACTGATCATAAAAGAGGAACTATTTTGTACGCTACCTATGGGTTATTGATGCTGGGAGCGTTATGTGAAGCCTCTAAGCTATCTTGGTGTGCATCCTTTATAATCAGAAAAAGTTTGTCTTCTGTAGATCCATCTCAAGAGTTATGCTAGGAGAAAAAGATTTTGTATAAATTGATATCAGGTCTTCACTCCTCCATATCAATTCATATAGCTGCTGATTATCTACTTGATGAAGCTACAAATTTGGTAAATCTCATGTTCCTCTTTTCATTGGTAGCTAATTTTCTGTTTGAAAGAAACATTTGCATTGCTTTCAAGGAATTAATACAGTTTATTGCATATTTGAGCATGTAGGTAGATTGCAGTTTTGTTTTTCGTTTTACAGCCTAAAAGTTTTAATGTTCGGTATAATGAACCTTGTAGAATGAAGTTAGTATTTTTTATGCACAAATAATGTGGATGTAGGCTAATCTTGAAGCCAACTACATTTTTTTGCAACATCTATGTGTGTTACTCTAATAAGAAATATCTATTTAAATATCTAACTTCTTTCTTTCTCTTTGATTATTCCAGTGGGGCAAAAATCTTAGTTTGATGTATGATCGAGTCCTAAAACACCCCGATCGTGTCACAAATTTGTATTTCACTTTTCTCTTTGTCTTGCGAGCAGTAACCAAAGTGAGTACAAAATGTCCTGGTTTAAATTCATAAACAGTACATCCATGTATGGATCAATCTTGATATTTCTTCTTTTAGAAATTCTAGTTAATAACATTCTTGATGCAATCTACAACTGAATCCCACTTTAGGCTTCAGATTATCTGGAACAGGCTGAGTACGATACTGGTAATCCTAACGAGGACCTTAAGACACAATCCTTGATAAAACAACTACTTTACAACCCCAAGCTTCAATCTGCATGTCCAGTTCCATTTGATGAAGCTAAGCTGTGGAAAGGTCAAAGTCTTGCATAACTAAATTAGATGTGTTTAAAAAGGTTAACTTTTATTTATAAATTTTATTTACCCTAATAATTTACCATAATAATAAATCATTTCATCTCTTTTTTTTCAAAACCTTAAAAATAACTTTATACAATTATCAATGAACTTTTAATTTTATTTTTTAAGCGCTTTTTTTTTTTAAATGTCAAACTGGCTAAGTCTATTCAATCTTGAGAAAATCTATTAAGAATTTTAAAAAAATAATTAAAATGATGTTTTATTATTTAAAATTATTGAAATAATAATTTAATTTAACTAATAATATATAACCTATAGGCCAGTCCTTTAAAATGTAGACCTATGACATATTTTTTAAATAAACCTTTTTACCTACTATAATTTATTGAATATAGTAGTAACCAAGAGCTGACGTAGGTTGAGTTGTAACTCCTAGTAAGACATTTGACCAATTTACCTATTTACACCGAAAGGGCTAGCTGATAAAGGTAAAAATTTGAAATTGGGGTTAGACAATTTCATGTTCTTTATTTTGGTTGGAGACTAATCTACGTGCTTCCTGGTTTGGCTGCAGGGGGAGAATAGGATGCACGTGCTCATTGCTCCTTTGAGTCTAGATAGAGAGCAAGGTACATAGTCATCATAGGACGGAAATTGCAACACGCCAATAATAACTAATCGTCTATAATTGTTGGGTATTGAAATGACATTTATAAGGCCCTCGTTTAAAATTGTTTAAAGCATTTTTGTGAAGAAGACACATTACTTGTAACGGATTAAGCATAACTAAATTAGATTATGACATCTCAATGGATGCTTTAGCATATAAAACTTACACCCTAACAAAAATAAAAAGCCATGAATGTTAAGATATCCAAAGTTTTCCTTTCCCAATCTTGCAGAACAAACCTGTTCAGCAGCTACCTTAACATCGAACTCTACTGGGTTTATTTAATACTGGTTCATTTCAGTATTGACTATTTTTCATTAGTATATACAAAAAGAACCAACAGATTGATACCTGATTTCAGCACCACTTGAAATACCTACAAATAGTTAACATTAATTCTTCGGATGATATAAGCTTTTGATTATCCCTATTATGACAAATAAAGAACTATATCCAATCAGTGACTTTATCAACTATGCTTGCATAAGAAAATCATTATCAAATATCAACACATCATTCGAACAGATCATGCTTATCAGGTCACCAAAAAAAATACACCTCTAATACTTGTAATTCGAGATATAACATGAAAGAACCTATTAATTTGACCATAGATAAAAACGCAGCAAAAAGTGAACTATGGCAATCACATAAATGACAAGTTTTGTGCCCTTTTCACTTGTCCTCCTCGTATACATATACATTCATGAAACCAGTCAAATCTTGTATGGGAAAGACAGTTCTTGACTTCAATTTAACCATTGCAGGCCGCAACATCACATACACGAACAATATTTTCAAGCACCAGCAACTGATAATGGGTCAAGTAATGTTCCTTTTAACAAAAAATATTATAATGTGATGAGTATCACTTCTTATCTGTTGTAACGCCCACAACAACATTGCTCACCTGTGACATTTCAAATTCTTATAAGTAAATCTTGCTTAGCACAAAATCACGGAAGAATTAGTGAAATGCAGTAGAAAATATATATATCCAAAGCTAACCAAAAAAGAAAAGAAATAGTAATTACCAATTTCCCACTTGAATCAACAGACATAGGATTTTCTACTACGACAGTTAGGCCCTGAGACTGGGACATAGAATCAAATATATATTCATTAGATATCAGAACAGGAAACCATCAATACGTATTATGAATAATCATCAAAAGAAAAAGTGAAAAGCATACTGTTGAAGCAGAAGATACTGTTCCAGAGTTGGTTGTTCCATTAGGTCTTGATCCAGGAATGGGAAGCCTTCCATTGGTCATCTATAAAAGGCATGAAGGAGAAACAGAAGCCGTGAAAAGGTAGAAAAAAATCAGCTAAACAAAGAATACAAAAGATTCTAATCATATTTCCAAGATTTCATGTCATGTAACAAGTAATAGGCACAGAGAAATCTGGAGTTGTGCCTGATTTTGGATCAGATGCAAGCCCCTAGGGCATAAAAGTGGGTTGTAGCCCTTTATAGGCTCCAATCTTTTAGGTTGGATCCCGTCCCCGATAATGTTCATGAGAATAACCTACTTGAATGGCCAAGCTTATATATTATGGGCAGTGATAACTAGAAAAATACCAAAAGCCTAAATGTCTTCAAAGTTACGTATATATGAAAGCTTTTCCTATTAAAAGAATACAGATCATACCATTTAAGTAAGTACCTACATGAAACATGCCCCAACCTGTAATAAATCTTTTAGTTCTTTCCCATTTATCACATCTTCCTTTTCTATATATCCAGTTTCTACAAGGTGGAGATAATACTAATAACTGCAGAAGCTACCCAACAATTTCAAGTATTTAATCAAATCACTTAAGGTTCATATTTAATAACAGCTTCCAAAAGTTTCTGTGTCTTATGTTTGAGCTCTACAACATTCTCGAGCACCAAATTCAGTAAACAGCCCCCTAGCTTATCTTTGGATTGATAGAAGTAAGAATAAATGGAAGGGGAAAGAAAGTAAAGGTTTCTAACTCTACTCTATTTTATTTTTTTTAAAAAGGAAAAAATATTAGACACTTCCTGAACTTCATCTCATTTTGAAGAAGCCATCATGAACTTTTTCTCAATTTGAAAGTTCATGGAAGCTACTTCAAAATGAGGTGTTCTGGGTTTTTTTTGCATTTTTCCCAGGACAAAAAAAAAAAAAAAAACAAATGGAAGTGAAAAGGTCCTCACTCTCCCAATTCAACCTTGTGTTTGAAAGAAGTGGGGCATTCATCCTTGGCATAACTCATCAGTGAAACGGGAAATCACAATCGATATGATTCCAATAGTACCAAAAGAAATAACTGACTTTATTATCAATGTGGAGACTCGCTTCAAAAGGAAATTTAGAACAGAAAGCAACACTAAACTACCCAGAGGGTTCCCCGGTAGAATCACTCTCCTCACCTGTCACTCAATTCATGAAAAAACCCGTGCCTCTCCCCAGCCTACCTATTTATCACTAAACTACCTGATGACTAACTACCTAGTAATAGCAAATAAACTATCTAATAATAATAACTAAATTATTAATAAGAAACTAAATCATTATCTTATCCTAGTATCAAATAATAACAAACTACTTAGCCCCATCGGCCCATCCTGATTATTATCCAACTCCTCTGTAACAAACTCATCTCCTGACCATTGGTATTAAAACGTAGTGTCAACTAGGTAGAAGCGGACGTTTTTACGTTTCTAGGTCAAAAAAATGTGTTGAAACAGTGGTAGAAACGGAAAATGAGTTGAATTGGTTGAAATGACGAGTTTACCGAGTCAACTTAGTATTTTTTTTCAATGAAAAAAAATCAGCTTTTGAAGTGAGAGAAAATCGCGGTCCGTATTGGTGAAAATGGCAGATGAAAAGCAAGTGGAAGTAAAAAAAAGCAATGGACTATATGGTCAACCTTGAGAGCAAGCAAAAGAGTGACGGAGAAAAGCAAGGCATGAGCTATCAAAGCTTGGAGGGATTTGGCCACTCTTCTCCAACTCAACACTTTCCTCCGAACCAGCATTTTCCCAGAAACTAATAGCAGAGAAAGAGAGAGAAAATGACGAAGGAGAAGCACTAGCTGACACAAACAGAAAAACATGTATCTCTCTCTAGCTCTGTGTGAAGTAGTAAGAGATTAAACGTTAAAGAAACTGAAACTGAAATAGAAAATACCGCAGATGATGATATGAAAATTCCTCGGAGTTTGCAAAGAGAGTGACTTTAAAACAAACTGTTCCTCCCTCAGCATTACCATTGACCTTTTTCTTTTTCTTGTTATTCTCTCTCTCTTCCTTCACTTCACGCCAAAGCAATGTTTTTATCCTATTATCTTTATGTTTTGTGAGAGGAAATATTTTTAATGGACGAAAATACCCGTAATGTTTGGTTATGCAAAGTTGTAGAACCACCAAAAATTGAAAAAGAAAAAAAAGTTGTTCAACCAAGAATTTTATAAAGATATTTATATTTATATATTGCTTATAAAGGTAATGGAAGCAACCTGAATTAAACATAAGCCTTTTTTTAAAATAAAGTGTTTCAATCTTTTATAATTTTATTACCTTGGTGTTTTGATTTTAATATGTATAATGATGACTGAGTTTGAACTTAATTTTTATTTCTTTTAGTGTTTGGACTTAAATTTGTGATGACTTATGTATTGGTGTGTTTTGGTTTTATATATGTTGGATATATATATATATTTTTTTGTACGTAGTAAACTCTTACTTTTCGTTTACAGACTATGTTTTAACAACATTGCTCCTGACTTGTTGGATTTCTCTGCATTGCCGAGACTGATCCCGAGTTCTGGTCTTGTGCCTTTGCTGCCTCCTGCTATACAACATGCTTTAAGGCCTCGTTAAATTCACAATAGGAGGCTGATATGAATCATAGTCAACTCATCACTAATTCATCATTGTATGACTCATTGGTAAAAAGTAAGTCCCAGCAAAGTCATCGGATGGCAAGATGAGCTTGGTTTGGCCTGAATCCACTAGGAATGGACCAATTTGGAGGAGAATCTGGTGGTGTGGTTGTCAGCTGGAAAGCTCACAGGAAAATTTGTTGCATGGCAGTAGACGGTGGAGAGGAGGCTGCTAGAATGATAACACAATGGTCGGACGGACTGGCAACAAGAAAAGTCCACCGATTAAGAGAGCAACAACACTAACAATGGCGTGGAGCAGAAGTAGAGGGTGCCAAAAGGAAAACATGACAAGAGAGAACTAATCTGAAGGAAGAAAATAAGTAAGCAAATAAGAGGTCCAGATTTTAGGGAACTTGGGATGTGACGGGATATGTTGAGGAGAATGGTACCTCTCTAATATCATGTTGACATTACATAGATTTAGGTAAGGAAGGAAGAAAAGAGACTTTTCGGAAATATATTAGCTGATGAATTAGTAGTTGTTGTTTTGGTTTCTTTAGTACCTTTAGTAGTTCCTATACCTGTCATGTTCCTCAGATTATTTACAAGTGGTATTCAATCCTTGGAATGAAAAAGAATTCCGAATCAGCTTTGTCTACGAACAATGAAGCTATAAGTAATGCAACTAGGAATCTCCGGCTTTCGTACTTTGGTGGGTTTTCGAGATCTTTTCGATGGCCTATGTTGTGTTGAAGGGATATCTATATGATCCGATCGATTGCGTAAAGCGCGCGGTAGTCTGACGAGAATAATATTCTACAACTAAGAATTCATTTATTTGCAATCCATGCATAATATCATGAAAAATGGATACAAATTTTTGGCTACTACTTAGTATTAGTATCGGCAATAGGTCTGAAAAAGTATCTAAAAATATGAAATTTAGATATTTGTACCCTGTCGAAGTAGTTAGACAAAAAGAGAAGAAATTTGGACAAAATAAAAAGTAACTTGGACAAAAAGAAACAAAGTGACTTAGACAAATCTAATATCAAATTGATATTAATTTGATATGAAGGATGTGTTACAAAAAAAGTAATAACCCGCATTTATACTAATAGTAGACTTCTAATCATAATTAATTAAGAAAAAACCAAATCATGAAATATAAGGGAATACGGAAACCAATCCTAGGATATCTATCATCTAAGAATCTAAGATATTCTAAACTTGTAAGATATAATCATGATATTCAAGATGTCCTCTAAATATTCTAACAATATCAAAACACCAAGTAGAATTATAACTTAAAGACGTAAGTATCAAGATCCACTAAATTGTACAGTGAAATTTATAAAATAAAATGCAGCATTGATAGATTAAAAAGATCAACAGTTTATTGAAAAAATACAAGCACATGAAAACAAACTTGTTAGAACCCACTCCTTCGATTTTTCTCATGAGTGATTATCATTTACATTTACTCTCTAATATGCACCCTTCATGTGAAATGATCCAAATCCAAGATATACAATATCCTATGCCTTTATGCAGCATACAAAAAGTGAGTAACTACTCCCCCTCTTCCCAAACAAACTTCTAAGTGGAGATGATTTCTAATTTTTCTATGTTGCCCATTCAGACGTGTTCCTTTCTTCCACAAAGCAGGAATATAAGGGAGGGGTTTTTCATTAAATTATGATGTTTTTGAATCTGAGATCGAGTATAACCGGAGCATCTTGGTTCGCTTGACAGTTTTAGATAATAGAGAGAATATATCAGTTTTAAAACTTCAAAAAGCGACCTACAAATCACAATTTCCTGATCTTTAAAAAAGTTCTACAATTTCAAAATAGAACAAGAACCAATTTGATTTCCTATTTTTCAAATGCAATCAATCTAAAATTTCTAGCTACAAACTTATCACAAATGGATTCTGATTGACAAAAAAGTAGTGTACAAAAGAAAAAGTGTTAAGAAACCAATCATATAATTGCAACAATAAAGTGAACATGACTGCAGAAAGCCACTTAAATTTACAGTATAATGAACCCCGGATCATACAACTCAATCAAATTTTAATTTATAACTTCTGAAGCATTTGTGAAAATAGAAAGTGAATGTAATAATCAATATCAATGATATTGATGTATACTTACATTGACATTAGTAATATAGTTACAAACTGCACATTTGACTGATGGAGCTCCATAAGGATACATGAGTGTTGTCCGGCAGTTCACACAATGGATATGGCTGACTTGATTAGATTCTTTTTGACACAGACATTAAGCCCATAAAGAATAAGTCAGTTAACAATTTAAGCAAATAATTGATTAATAAGCATCAAGTATTACAGTAAACAAGGAAATTATCATTTTAAAGAGATAAAACGAAGAAAATTGAATCAAATTAAATGACACTTCATAAACACCCAATTCAACATCCTGTAGCTTAAGCAGCAGGATTTTATGGATATAATACCCTGATTATAGAGCTTTGTGGATTATAATGGCAGCATTCGCTAAAACAAACTGTCATCAAGGATAAAATACAGAATCAAATTAACAGTAATCTGGATTTCAGGCTTATAATCATATCCAAATGAATCTGGATTTTGCTCTTGTTTTGTGGTTTTTCAGGTTGTGACCTACGTCGAATTACTGATTTGTTTGGGTTGTTTTCCTTGATTACTAGCTTGAAAAAAACAAAAGAGTGATTTAATGGCTTAAACTACCTAGACACTTGCACTAAACCTAGACATAATAATACATGTTTCCAACAACTACAATGCATAAAAGTACTTACAATGACTATAATTCCTGGTTGCAATATTAGATTTGGTAATACAAGTTTTCACTTTCGGTCTGCATGCAGAAAGCAAGTCATTTCATTAAGCTGATATTAGCATATAAATGCTTTGTAATTGGTTTACTTTATGTATTACTGTACACTGTTAGTTAGTTGCTGTGTATTCGTTCTTCATAGAGTGTGTAACACCTAATCAGTTCTCATATAGTTAGTTTGTTGTCAGAGTTTGTTAGATGTAAATGATTACACTGACTCAAAGTACAGTAAAACATAAAGTAAACCAATTACAAAGTATTTACATGCTAATAGCTGATTTGGGTCATTGATTGGTATTGGTTGAAATAAAAATATAAGAAGAACGTAAAGGTGGATGATAGTACAGTTAACCTCAATTTACATAATTTACTTATAGTTGATAGCATCAGCTATGTATCAAAGCCAGCTCAAACTAATTTTGCCTTGCCATCTGAATCTTTTCCTAGTACTGCAGAGTCAATAGTAGCATTGCAAGTGGCCAAAAGAAGAAACTACCAAAGATTAGGGTTCAGTTGGGAAATATGCAACTTTCACCAGAATAATAAAAACGATAATAATAATAATAATAATAATATAAAATATTATTATTATTATTATTATTATTGCAGGTTAGGTTCTAAGAACTAATGAGGGGGTTTAACTCAGAATATTGACACTAACAAGGGTAAATCTGGCATTAGGTGCTTCCTAGGGCAGTTGACCAGAATTATTTATTTAATAACGTATGTGGCTGTGGTAGTTTATTAATGATTTTTGTGATTTAACGTAAAGAATTATGACCAGAACAATGCTCTGCCTTGGGAATAGTCAGAACAAAGTTATAAACTTAAAATGGTTGGGAATTTAACAGAAAGCTATGGAAAATCAGTTAATCACAAGGTTTGCATTTAATTTTGTTCATTTGCTGTTACCTAGATATCAGGTTTGATGGATGCTTATTGTATTTACTTTTGTAGTTGTTAAAGATATAAAAACCATTCATGAGCCTTAACAAAAACAACTTAAGCTTTAAGGGAAGTTAGAAGTTAATATGTTATTAGAGTCTTTATGACCAAGTGATCAATAGTTTAATCCTTGTCACTCCCTTTTTCTATATAAAACTGAATTTCAGCACAAGGTAGAGAGTGAGCCTATGTATTATCCATGCTTCAAGCCCAAATGGTTTTAGCACAAAGGAGTGTGTTGGAGATATAAAAACCATTCATGATCCTTCACCAAACAATTTAAGCCATTAGCAGTTTTGGTCGTTGCCAGCAGTCTACAAATACTTGTTTGAATATGATGTACAAACAGCTGGTTGCATTCTTGAGCATCACAAACACATCAATATATGGCTTGGAACGTACACAGGAAGGGTAAAGACAAAGAGGACAAGAGGAAAGGAGAAAAGGATCCCCTTGCCGCCTCCCCTACTGAACCCCATTCCAGGATTTGGGATCCCCATCAATGAATTATGCATATTCAATAATCAAACATACTAACAAAACATTACCATAGTTGCAAATAAGAAATGTAAATAGTTATATAGCAAAACAACATGTTGTACAACCAAATTCATTTTGAACTAATATGCTGCACATAACTGGGGACAGAGAAATAAAGTGTACCTGGTACAAGGTTTACAGTGTGACAGCAGGAACATCTCACACTTGTAGCTCCACGTGTGTACATTAGCAATATCCTACAGCCTCCACAATAAAGTTGTGACATTTCCATTCCTGCAGTGGCATTAGGAAATTAAAAGTTCTTAGATGTAAGCATCCAGTTGAAGTCCTACAACATGTGATATTTAATCCAGCTGCATAGTTTCTTTCTAGTCTATGCTCTGATGAGCCCACATCACAAGTTTATTCTAGGAGAACGAGGAATAAGAAGAGAGAGAGAGAGGATGGGGGAATGGTGAATATTCAGGTTGGGCTAAGGAGAGGAAGGAGGGGATCATTGTTTCTCAGGGGTTATCTCTATCATTGGTGTATTTCTTTTCTTTTCTACAACTTTCTGTTAGTGTGTATAGAGGGCTTAAGCTGAAATCAACGAGCCAGCCTCCATTCTCTGTACACATTATCAGAAAGCAGAATAAAAGAAAAGAAATACACAGAAATGATAGAGATACATCCCTTTTATAGGACTACATTAGAACTTTACTGACAAGCAAACAATATTTTAGAACATTATCAACCCGTGTAGTATCCTAATAATACTTTAATTGTAGATTAAAATTAAAATGGTGTAAGATACCCCCAGAGCTTATGATAACAATTGAATTGAATTATTTTATAGAACTCAAGTTCAATTCAGTATAAAACAAAGGTATTATTGAGTTAATTTTTCCCTTGGAATAAAACCTGGAAATATTTTTCCAATATGAATAGTTTAAGGAAAAGTAACTCTTTTTTTCTCTCATCATAGAAGAACCAACATACCTTGGTTAATGTGAAAGAACCTAAATGCAAGTCAATAAGTCATATATTTCTGTTTCCATATTAAACTTCCACAATGCATATCCAGTTAGTAACCAATATTTCCATGCCTAAGATGGTTTAAATTACTGTGAAAACTAGAAAATAACTACTTAATCCAAGTGAACAATCAAATGAAATTCAACACACTAAGCACGGAGCAAGAAAGTAGCTTTACTCTTGAAATATAACAGAAACAGCAAAGGGGCATACCAGGAGGAGGAACAGAGGTAATCGTGTTGCACAATGCACAGCAAACATTGGTAGCTCCTCTAGGGTAAACCAAGATGCTCCTACACCCATTGCACACAATTTGGCTCCGCATAGCTGCAAAGTTACACCATGAGACTCAACCAAAATTAACAACAACAGCCATCTATGTGCCATATAACCTAATCTTATACAAGTTTCATTTGTAACGCACATAATTGAAATATGGAACAAAAACGAAATTTCAAAAATAATAATAATAATAAGTAATAGAAAATAAGAGAAAATTGATGGTGTTTAACGTGCAAGACATTAGGCACAAATAACCAAGAAATCCAAAAGAGTGAAAATCTGAAGGGTATGAGAATACCTGTGGTGCAATAAAATCGATTCAGAAAACGAACAAGAAGGTTGAGTGGAGAAAACGAAAGGATTCGAGGTGTTTTCGATTGTTCGTTACGATGAGAAATTGGGACGTCGATTTCTGCTACCAATTTTTTATTTGGTCTTCAAATTCAAGTTTTGCAGCAACAGCATCAACTTGTTCAACGTTGTTCCATACGCGTATTACGAAGCTTCTTCCCCATTTTCAACTTTTTATGCATCTAATTAATTAACCTAATTATAATTTGTCATTTTAAATCTGTTGATTTCTCTCTTTTTTGGAGTTACCCAACCCTAATTATCTCTTTGAGACGAGTTGGCTCCCTCCGGTATCCCCACGAGCTTCGACTCTTTGAGCCGACTATGGGACTAATCCGGAGTGCGGGGAACAGTGATAGCTAAAGGTTCAGCCCCCTCCCCAAGAATGTATTCAGCGGGAATCGAATCTGTTGATTTCTCTTAATCAATGCTTATAATTTATTAAGTTAAATTTATTAATTAATTAATAAATCATAATAAATTATAATTATTAATTCACGAAAATAAGAACTTAGATCTAAAATTATATTTCTAAAATTACAAGTGTTTTCATTTTCAAAAATAAAAACATTTCCAAAAAAAAAAATTACTAGCGTTTTCCCCTTTCTTTTATCTGATGCACAAATAAAAATATGAAGATCATATGACCGTATGAAAAGAATATATAGAAAAAAAATATAACACCACCAGCGACAGTGAAGAGCCGCAACCTAATTTTTTTGGAGTTACCCAACCTTAATTATCTCTTTGAGACGAGTTGGTTCCCTACGGTATCCCCACGAGCTTCGACTCTTTGAGCCGGCTATGGGACTAATCCGGAGTGCGGGGGAACAGTGATGGCTAAAGGTTCAGCCCCCTCCCCAAGAATGTATTCAGCGGGAATCAAACACATATCCAACCCCACTAACTCAGCGCCAAGTTACCAACTGAGCTGCACCCATTGGGTGCCACAGGCTAATTTTTTAAATTTAGTTATGTTTTAAACGTAATTAAATAATCGTAGCTAGACTGTGACAACCAATGTTGTTAAAACGTAGAGTCTATATAAAAATGGTAGGGGTGAGCAAGAACGTAAAATCGCAAAACGTAAACGAAACGTAAAAGTTTACTAACGTATTAAAAATAGAATATATATCCAACATATATAAAACCAAAATCCACAAATATGTTTATTTTATAAGAATGTCAATTTTAATCTTTGTTTTAATTTATATAGAATAATTTTAATGTATTAATTATATAAATTATTAAATTTAAGCTAATTAATGACTAAATATATATATATATATATATTTATTTATTATTACGTGTTATATATATTTGAACTATGCAAAAAAAATAATTCATATTACGTTTCGACACTACGTTTGAACCGTTTCTACGTTTGAACCGTTTCGGCTCAAAATCTATTTCAACTACTGTTTTGACTCAATTTTGGTCATAAAAACGTAGACACGATTCGTTTTTTACGTTTTGACACTACGTTTTCACAACACTGGTAACAACTGAAAGGGATAAATTTAGTATTTATTATCAGCTAAATTTTTTGACATTGGTTTAACAATTTTTCTAGCTCCGCCACTCAGCTCCATATACTTTTATGTGTATAAAAGATAAAACTATTTTCTAGAGCATAAGAAACACCGCTCTCTATTTAATTTTACTTTCCTCTTTTATTTTACTGTTTAATTATGAAAAATGCTAGATTTTTTAATTTATTTTTTACATATAATTTACAGAAAAAGAATAGAAAGGGGGAAATGGGAGAAATGCATGCAACAGCGAACCGATCATTAGACCGGTTCGGGTCAATTATTGTATCGCTCATGCATCGAACCTGATCAAAACCCGGCCAAACCCGGACAAAACAGTGACCCGGTCGGGTTATGCATTTTTATAAATAAATAAAAAATCAAAATTGTTTCATCTTGTTAGAAAAAAAGTAGAACTCTTTTTAACTTCTTTTTTTGTAATTTAATTTCCTAGTATACTCTTCTACAATGATCTCAAATCTCAGCTTCCAGTACTGAAAAAATTTGCGAAACAATAAATTAAAAGAATGTGACATATGTCATTTCAATATAGATGAATTTGAAAATATGAGTTCAATGTCATTGAGAGATATGTTTATCTGGATTCTGAGTTGCAATTCAAATTGACCTAGTAATAGTGTGCTTTTTTATTTATTTGTACTTCATGAACTTGTAAAAGTGTGATTGGGTAATTTTTGAACTTATTTAGTGAACCTTGTTTAACTCATTTTAAATATAGAGAATATAATTAAATTTATATGTTCATATTTATATATTTATATATATCTGGGTCAACCGATTCGACAAATGACCTAGTACCCCGACCAGGTCGATTCCTTGAGTCGGGATTAATTTGCATCCCAATAAGGATAAGTGTTTTAATTGCGAATCCTTTTTTTTTAACCTATTAATTATATTATTAGCTATAAGGATAAGTGTTTTAATTGCAAATCCCTTTTTTTAACCTATTAATTATACTATTAGCTGAAGAACAAGCATGAATCTCAAGCCAATCAAACAAGGCTTAACTTATTTATTCGAACTTTCGTTTATTATAATTGCTTGAATCATTTTTAATCCTTGTTTTTGGGTTATTAGAAGATTTAAATCCTTGCTTAGGTCGCTAATTTACCCTAACTTTTTTTTTATAAAAGTTTACCTTAATCTTGAAATGAGAAAATTTGCGTATAAAAAATGTTAGTAACATTCTTTGACACACTTTTTTAATATACTCATTATTATTAGGTGATATTTATGTAAGCTTCATTAAATAACCATGTTACTTTCTATTTAATGATATTCATATGAAATTTTCTAAAGTGTGTTAAAAAAAAATAAGTCAAATAACATTTTTTTTCTAAAGTAAATAACGTGTTTTTAATATTTGGTTTGCATGTTAAGTTAATCTGTTCTTCTTCTTTTTTCAGAAAAAATGTAAATTTATATTAACCCAAGAGCATGTGCCTAAAATAGATGCATCAATAGGTGCAGTTCAGTTGGTAACTTGGCGCTGAGTTAGTGGGGTTGAATATGTGTTCGATTCCCGCTGAATGCATTCTTGGGGAGGGGCTGAACCTTTAGCCATCATTGTTCCCCGCACTCCAGATTAGTCCCATAGCCGGCTCAAAGAGTCGAAGCTCGTGGAGATACAGGAGGGAGCCAACTCGCCTCAAAGAGGTAATTAGGGTTGGTAACTCCAAAAAAAAAAAAAAAAAAATTAATCTTGTCAATTACATCATTTACAGAAAGAGGGGAATTCTCAAAAAGTAGCAAATTCCTAGCCATCCATATGCAGTAGACAGTGGTGGCTAATGCCAAGCAACACGTTTTTTTTCCAAAAGACTAGAGATTTCTCGTCCATGAATGAGGCTATTAATGGTACCTTGCAGCGAAATTGTGTTCCTTTTGAATGGAAGCCAGTCACAGATGTTACCTTATATGTGAAGAGTAATGCTGCAAGAGAAAAAAAGATGGTCAATGCTCTCTACCTCTATGTTGCAAATATAACAAAAGGAGCCTTTGTTTAGAAACTCAGCCTTATCATTGTAGCAAGCCATAAGATGAATGAGACTTTAGCGGCAAGAGTTGCATTCCACACAACAGGAAACAAGTGTACATAAGGCTTTATGGTGCGGATGTAATAATAGGCATTGCCAGCAAGGAGGTGGTTGTTGTGGACCCAAGAAAGAAACATTTGTTTTGCATCTTCCACATTGCCCTCTCTGTTAATGATCAAATCACAAATGGATGCAATATTTTTTAGGAGAACCGAGTCTGTACCACTGCTGTGGAAGTCCCAAACAGAGCCACCTTTGAAATAATAGTGGTGCAACCAACGAACCCACAAGGAATCCTTCTTTGAATGGAGGTCCCAAAGAAAGAGAGAAAGAAAAGCTTGATTCCAAGATTTAAGACAAAAAAAGGCCTAGACCTCCTTCTTTGAAATTAAAGGCTTCTTTTTGCCCAAGTCAGATTTACCCCATAAGAAATTTCTGCAATGGGCATTGATGCGGTCAAGGGCTAAACTTGGCAGAGAAAAAACTCCCTTCCAAAAGTTGACAATACCCTTGTCTCAAGTCAGATTTACTCTTCAGATCTCGAGATAAATATTCCAAGCAGAGAACAAAAAGAAAAGGAGAAAGAGGATCCCTTTGTCTCAAACCGCGCTGCCCTTTGAAGTGGCTATGGATTGAGCCAAACACAACCACACTAAAGGATGTGGAAGTGACACATTCCATGATCCAGGAGCAAAACTGAGAGGGAAAATCCACGACTTTAAGCATCCACTCAAGAAACTTCCAGTATATAGAATCATAAGCCTTGTGAAGATCAACCTTTAACAAGCATCTAGGCGAAGTCCTCTTACAAAATTTTTTTTGAAATAGCTCTTGGACAAAGAAAATATTATCGATCATGTTTAGGATTTAAGAGCTACGTGTTATTGCCAGAGTCGTGCTTAATGGAATGGAAAGACGATAAGCGAAGGGTCTATAACGGAGCACAAAACTTTAGAAACATTCCAAATCAAATTACATGTAAACTAGTTTATACTTGATGTCAAGATTTAAGCGTCTCACACGTTGTAAGGTATTTCTTCTTTACTTGCACATTGTAACAAAATCAAGATAGATTAAAACATTATATTAATGCTTATTCTCGTTCACAATAGCTGATTAATTATTCTTCAAGCCACAAGTGTGTGGTTTAACCGTTAAAGAGTTAAGTTAGTGCCAAGGGTGGTTTGGATGGGCTTTAAAAGAAAAATTACACATTACTCTTTTTTATATAGATTATACATTACTTTATTTAATACTTTTGTTTAAAAATGTCTAAATTATGTTGTGTTTGAGTTAATATTAAAAAAAAAGTATTTTGATTTTTTTTAAAAGGAAGAAATTTTAATTTGAAAAAAAATTAATTTTTATTTATTTCAAAACCTTCATAAAAGACAGACATAAAAATATCTTTATTTTGGGAAAAAAATTTCTTGAAGAAAATAACCATTCAAACTGACATAAAAAAAATTACCATAGATTTTTTTTTTTTTTTTGGAAATACAAGATTACCATAGATCTTAAATAAATTAACTTTTAAATTAAATGTATTACCATAAAAATTACCTAATAAATGCAAGATATTAAGTAATTTCCCACGACGACGTCAATTTGGAATTTGAAAAAAAAAATACAAGATATTTTAAAAAAAATCATATTGCAAGAGAGAAATAAAATTATCAAAACACTCTTTACTTTATTTTTTAATTTTTTATACTTCCAACAGTTCATCAATAATATGACTAATTTAATTTGAGCATTGTCACGCTTATTAAAGGAGGCAACTTTTCCAAGACTATTTTCTGTGCTCCTGGAATAATTATTGGTCAAAACACTCTTTATTTCAAGAGAAATTATATATATAGGATTAAGATCATTTATAGGCTTTTTGACCCTTTTTCTCTTCATCAATTAAATAATAATCATTTTGCCCCTCTCCCAAAACATTCCACCCATCTGCCTCTGTTTAATCGATTAAACAGTTAAAAAAAGCAAAAAACACAAATTCCACGATTTAATCGATTAAGCCACAGTGCTTAATCGATTAAATAACGTCAGAAACCCTATATCTATATGTCTTGGTCTTATTTCACTTGTACTCATTTTTTACACCAAAGTCTCTCTCGTTTCTCATCTCTAAACTAACCCATCAAGAGGCTATTTCATTCTACCATCTCTGAAGGCTTAATCTTGTGAAAGCATTGTCGTTGCACTTATATATTCCTTTTTTGTTGGCAAAATCCAAACCCAAACTTCAAAAATTTGAACCCTAGTCCCAATTTCATGTGCAAGATGAGCTTAAGTTCAAAAACGTATGTTACAGTGATCTACCACGATGGGAGGCATTTGAAGGTCCCAACGGTGTTCAATTTGAAGAAAAAACGAAAATAATGAAAATTAAACGGGGTACTACATACAACGAGTGCTTAATCGATTAAATAAAGTCAGAAACCCTATATCTACATGTCTTGGTCTCATTTCACTTATACTCATTGTTTACACCAAAACCTCTCTTGTTTCTAATCACTAAACCAACTCATCAAGAGGCTATTTCATTCCACCTTCTCTAAAGGCTTAATCTTGTGAAATCATTGTCGTTGCACTTATATATTTCTTTTTTGTTGGCAAAATCCGAACCCAAAGCCCAAAAATTTGAACCCTAGTCCCAATTTTGTGTGCAAGATGAACTTAAGTTCAAACACGTATGTTACAGTGATCTACCACGTTGGGAGGTGATAAGTCTCTTAATGGAGACTTATAGCATATGATTTAATTGGAAAAAGAAGAAAAAAAATATTTATTTTGCTGTAAAATACCCAAAAAAATATGGAGTTGTTGGATCTTTTGTAGATCAATTGTTAATGGGCTGTAACATTCCATTTTTCAGGCCCATTTTCCTTTTGCATCAGAAATACCCATTAGAGGAAAGAAAAGAAGACAGCATGAGAAAAAAAAAGGGAAGTGATGGGCCGGACTTAAAATACTAAAGCCCAAAAGGAAAGGAAGAAAGAAAAAAAAAAAAAGGAAAGAAGGAGAAGTCTGTAGCAGAAACGTGAAGAAAAGAAAAGAAAACGCAAACCCTAGCGAACCCACATCGTGCAATCAGAATCCACTTCATCCATCCCTAATCCCTGCCCCAAATCGATCCAGAAGGTCATAATATCCTTTGTCCACGGTTCATCTGTCCAAATTGACCCATACCCACAGTCCATGAAGAAGAAGAAATCACGAAAACCCTAGCCACTATTTTTGGATTCAGAAAAAGCCAAACAAAGATCCGTTACTTAGTGGATGCTGGAGCGATTGTGAGAGCACGTCAGTGTACGGGTTGAAGGAACGACAATTCCATCCGATTTGTAAGAGCAGAGGAGTGGAGCACTGTGGGGACCACTCATTTGCAGCGCACAAGCAGCGCGTCATATTGCTGAGCTGGAGAAAAAGAGGATAGTGTGCAAAGAGCCCTATAAAAAGGGAAATAGGAGTGAGTCATGGGTCTCTTTCTCTCTTCTGGTTCTGATTTACCGTTTCTTAGTTTTTGTTTTCTGAACAATTTTTATTTTATTTTAAGTTCTGTTTTGTAATGAGATTCTGGTTCATTTGATGAACTTGATGCATGTCTTTACAGCACTGAGATTGCCGGTTGTTAGGCCAGTGCTGTAATTTTAGTTTTTAGAATTTTTATTTTGTGATTTCTGTAGTTCTCTGTTACTGTTTGTAAGCCTCATCCATATGGATAGTGGCTAACTTTTTAGAGGTTGGGTTTAGGTGATACCCAAACCTCAGTGCTTGTTAAATGTTTGGTTTTCTGGTTTTAATGTTTATATCTCAGTTGTTTAATGCTTTTTCTAATGTTTAAAATTATCTGCATTTTGGCCGAATGTCAGAGGTTTGGTTAGGAGTTAGTTGTTGAGAAACAACTAACTCTGGATTCTGCATTAGACACATGGACTTAGATGAGAAATCATCTAAGGGATCTCATTTCAGAAATGAAGGAGTCCTCATGTAATATTGGACCTGAGTCTCAAGAGTCCTAATCTCACTTGGCATAGAGATATGGAAGTGGGATACTTTGGGATAAAATAATTTTTAAGAGATTAAAATTAACAATACAGTTCTGTTAACTGAGAATCTTAGGATGAGCTTTTTGTTAATCAAATTATTTTTCAAGCACTGTGGGGAAGGAGAGCCAGAACTCAACCCACCTTTTTAAACTTCTTTATCAACTCAGATTTCTAATTTCCTTTGTTATTTCATATTTCAATCTCTGTTCTGTTTCCAATTTTAAATACAAAAAAAGAAAAGAAAATTCTTGTCACATCTGTCATTAAATTTGCTTCATTCTTACTCCTTATTTTATAACTTAGGAAAGTAATTCAGAAAAAATTTAAAAGAAAAGTGAACAGTAGTATTTTAGATCCATTCTAGATTATTTTTACCTTACAATTTTTATTTCTTTTATTTTCAAATAGTAACTCAGTTTTAAGCAATTACAAATTTTAGTTATTTCAAAACGCCAACGATCCTTGTGGGAACGATAACTGGGACTTATAACAGCCCTATATTACTTGTTGTCGCGTATACTTGCGCGCATTACTTGCACAACTGTTAGCAAGGCAACAAGTTTTTGGCGCCGTTGCCGGGGATCGAAGCGTATATGATCAGATTTCTGTGTGATTGCTATTCTTGAACTGCTTCTGTTTGCTATTTTTAGTGTAGCTCATTTGAATTCTGTTTCAGTTTGTTTAGTTATTAGTTCTATAGTATCTTGAATATTGGTAGTTTAAAATCTGTTCTGTTCATATTCTGTTTATTGTATGTCATTTAATTTTTTTTTAGTTTCATTTTTATTTTAATTATTAGTTCCACCTTGTGTGAGGGTGAGTTGTTACTGCCTTATAAAGCCGTCAGGCTGTGAACTGTCTTGGGACTTTTCTGCTTGCAGGTTCTTGTGTGTTTATTTTTTGCTTGTTCTGCATAAAAGTTGGTTAGTAATCTAGGTGTTTTAGCTAAGTCAGGTTTACCTGTTTTAGTTAAAAGGGGTGCATGAGTGCAACTCCACACCCGTTCATATATTCAATTGACCCTGAACCTGAGAGGACATTTAGAGTTAGGAGAAGAGCCCAGAAAGCACATAGGCAAATTCCACTTCTAGAAATTGAAGAAATGGAGGATTTAGGAAGTGTAAATGGGAATGATGGGGTAGGAGGACCTGCAAGGATAAGGGAACCACCTGTCATAAATGATAATGATAGGTCCATGATGGACTTCATCATACCTGTGTTGGATGAGTTAGATCCAAGCATCGCCCAACCTGTGAATGGAGTGCCCTTCAAATTAGAACCGGTGATGTTCACCATGCTTCAAAACATGGGGCAGTTTCATGGGTTGTTGATGGAAGACCCACACAAGCACCTTAGAAATTTCATAGAAGTGGCCAACACTTTTAGGAATCCTAACATCTCGGATGATGTGTTAAGATTGAAGCTCTTCCCTCATTCACTGGCTGACAAAGCCAAAGAATGGTTGAACTCCCTTCCATCCAACTCTATAACCAATTGGCACACCCTTGCTGAGAAATTCATTATGAAATTTTCCCCCTCTAATAAGATAGTGCAAACTAGAGGTGATATTGCTAACTTCATGCAGAGGGATGGAGAGACACTAGTGGATGTGTGGGAGAGGTACAAGAACCTTCTTAAGCAATGCCCAAATCATGGTTTGCCCTCTTGGGCAGTGTTACAAACCCTGTACAATGGCCTAAATACTCAAAACAGGGCCTTGGCAGATTCTGCTGCTAATGGCATGTTTATGACTATGTCCTTTAACCAAGCCCATGAGTTGTTAGAACAAATGACTCAAAATTATGCCCAATGGCCTGAAGAGAGAAATCAGCCAAGGAGAGTGGCTGGTTTACATGAGATAGACCCTGTAACAGCTCTTTCAGCCAAGTTTGATGCACTGTCCAATTTAGTGAGAACCCAAGGACAAACCATTGAGGCAAGATTATCCCAATCCCAAGTTCCTGCACCTCAAATACCTGTGACCCAACCTCAAGTTAATGCAATAAACACAAGTGTAACTTGTGTTTGCTGTGGTGGGCCCCATTTGTATGATAGCTGCCCATCCAACCCAGAATCTGTGTTTTATGTGGGAAACCAAAATAGAAACCAAAATATTTTTCCCAATAACTTTAACCAGGGATGGAGGCAGAACCAACAGCCTCAATATTTTCAAGGGCAGGGGCAGCAAGCTGGTCCTTCTAATGCCCAAACAAAAATACCTTTTCCTACCCAGAATTACCAACAAACTTCAAGGCAGCAAGCTGTTGTTCAACCTAGTGAGATGCCTATTGCTCCATCCTCTTCTTTAGAAGCTTTGTTAAGGGAATATTTGGTTAAGAATGAGACCAAGCAAAACAGCTTGGAAGCTGTTGTGCAAAGTATTCCAGCATCCCTAAGGAACATAGAATCCCAACTAGGCCATTTAGCAAACACTATGAATACCAGACCTCCTGGTACCTTGCCTAGTAACACTGAAGAGCCTAGGAGAAATAAAGAGCAATGCAATATGATAGAGCTTAGAAATGGCAGATCTGTAAATCAGCCAGAAGCTGTGGTTAGACCTTCCACATTAAAAAAAAAAAGAAGGGGAGAACATGCAGAAAGAAAAGGATGCAAATTCTGAACCTGTTCAGAATTCTGTTGTTCATAATAGCCCCCAAGGGGTTGTGCACAATAACTCTTCACCCATTTTGGTCGAATCAGACACTCAGCCCTCTATAGATGAGCCTTTAGGGAATAATTCCATTGAAAAACCTACTCAAAAGGGTTTGACCCCTAAGCCAAATAGTGAGACACCTGCTACTTCAAAAAGACCTCCACCACCCTTTCCTCAAAGGTTGCAAAAGCAGAAGCAAGATAATCAGTTTAGGAAATTTCTAGACCTCCTAAAACAGTTGCATGTCAACATTCCATTTGTTGATGCATTGGAACAAATGCCCTCTTATGTAAAGTTCATGAAAGAAATTCTTTCAAGAAAAAGGAGGCTAGAAGAGTTTGAGACTGTTGCTCTTACACAAGAGAGCAGTCAATATCTTCTTAGTAAGATACCTCCTAAACTAGGAGACCCAGGAAGTTTTACAATCCCTTGTACCATAGGAGACCACTACATAGGCAGAGCATTGTGTGATTTAGGTGCTAGTATCAACTTAATGCCTTTGAGTGTGTACAAAAAGCTGAAAGTAGGAGAGCCTAATCCCACCACTGTCACATTACAGTTGGCTGATAGGTCTCTAGTTTATCCGGAAGGGAAAGTAGAGAATGTTTTGGTGAAAGTAGATAAATTCATTCTACCTGCTGATTTTATAATTTTAGACTATGAGGAAGACAGAGAGGTTCCAATTATTTTGGGAAGGGCTTTCTTAGCCACTGGTGGGGCTGTCATAGATGTTAAGGAGGGTGAGTTGGTCATGAATGTGAATGGGGAACAAGTAAAATTTAATATTTTAAAAGCCATGAAATACCCAAGAGACATTGAGGAATGTTCTAGACTAGATATCATTGACTGTGTAGTCAAAGATAAATTTTTGCATGAGTCCTCATTAGACCCTTTACAAAATTCTGGTTTTGAGGGTCTAGAAATCAGTCAAACTGATTCTGAGGAAGTAGTTAAGTGGCTGAATTCTAAAACTGATGTCGTTTGGAAAAATAAAAATTTTGAGTCATTAGAATTGGCCAAGAGAGGGTTAAAAATTCCCAAATCTTCAATTGAAGAGCCCCCTGTGTTAGAACTCAAACCTCTGCCTAATCATCTTAGGTATGCTTACCTAGGAGAAAAAGATACCTTGCCTGTCATAGTGTCCAATCTGCTCACTGTGCTAGAGGAAGAACAGTTGCTGACTGTTTTAAAAAAATTTAAGAGGGCTATAGGTTGGTCTTTAGCAGACATAAAAGGTATTAGCCCTTCTTATTGCACACATAAAATTCTGTTGACTGACCCAACCAGCAGCTCTAGGGAGCAGCAAAGGAGATTGAACCCAATCATGAAAGAGGTAGTCAAAAAGGAAATAATTAAGTGGTTGGATGCTGGGGTAATATATCCTGTTTCTGACAGTAACTGGGTCAGCCCAGTACAGTGTGTCCCTAAGAAGGGTGGGATCACTGTTGTGGAGAATGAAAAAAAAGAATTAATATCCACAAGGACTGTCACTGGTTGGAGAATCTGTATGGACTACAGAAAACTCAATAAGGCCACTAGGAAGGATCATTTTCCTTTGCCTTTTATTGATCAGATGTTAGATAGATTGGCTGGTAAGGAATACTATTGTTTTCTAGATGGTTATTCAGGGTACAATCAAATAGCCTTAGCTCCTGAAGACCAACCAAAGACCACTTTCACTTGTCCCTATGGCATCTTTGCCTTTAGGAGAATGCCCTTTGGATTGTGCAATGCACCAGCCACCTTTCAAAGGTGCATGATGGCAATTTTTACTGACATGATAGAACAATTTGTGGAAGTCTTCATGGATGACTTCAGTGTCTTTGGGGATTCTTATGAAGAATGCCTAAGAAATTTGGAAAAAGTTCTTGAGAGGTGTGAAGAGACAAATCTGGTCCTAAATTGGGAGAAATGCCATTTTATGGTAAAGGAAGGCATAGTTCTAGGACACAGGATCTCTAAAGCTGGTTTAGAGGTTGATAAGGCCAAGATTGACCAAATTGAAAAATTGCCACCCCCTGTTAACATAAAAGGGATAAGGTCTTTCCTTGGGCATGCTGGCTTTTATAGGAGGTTTATAAAAGACTTTTCCAAAACCTCAAAGCCTCTTAGTCATTTGCTGGAAATTAACACCCCATTCCATTTTGATGAGGCTTGTCACAAAGCCTTTAAGGAGCTAAAACAGAAATTAATTTCTGCTCCCATCATAATAGCTCCTGACTGGTCACTGCCCTTTGAATTAATGTGTGATGCAAGTGATTGGGCAGTGGGGGCTGTTTTAGGACAAAGAAAAAATAGAGTTTTTCACTCCATTTACTATGCTAGCCGAACCTTAAATGGAGCCCAACTGAATTATACAGTTACTGAAAAAGAACTGTTGGCTGTTGTATTTGCCTTTGACAAGTTTAGATCTTATTTGGTAGGTACCAAAGTCACTGTATATACTGACCATTCTGCCATAAAATATTTGGTGGAAAAGAAGGATTCTAAGCCTAGATTGATTAGATGGGTTCTTCTCCTTCAAGAGTTTGATATGGAGATTAAAGATAGGAAAGGAACCGAGAATCAAGTGGCTGACCACTTGTCTAGGCTTAATGAAGGGCAGAAAAATGATGTGGGAGTTGAGCAAGCCATTAGGGAAACTTTCCCGGATGAGCAGCTATTTTTAATTACCTCCAACACAACCCCATGGTATGCTGATTTTGCTAACTATTTAGTTAGTGGGGAACTTCCTAAAGAGTTGAGTTACCAACAGAGGAGGAAGTTGGTGCATGACAGTAGGTTTTATTTGTGGGATGAACCCTACATGTTTAAGAAATGTGCTGATCAGATAATTAGGAGATGTGTGTTGGAGGAAGAGAAAGAGGCAATTTTACAGCAATGTCATGACTCACCATATGGTGGTCATTTTGGTGGTCTAAGGACAGCAGCAAAGGTGTTGCAATCTGGTTTTTATTGGCCTACTTTATTCAAGGATGCCAATGTTTATGTCCATAAATGTGATAGGTGTCAAAGGACTGGCAATGTGTCTCGAAGGCAAGAAATGCCTTTGAAGCCAATTTTGGAAATAGAACTTTTTGATGTTTGGGGCATAGATTTTATGGGACCATTTCCCCCTTCCTTCGGGAATCAATATAAAGTTGTGAATCCTTCAAGAAAGGATTGGTCCGTGAAATTAGATGATTCCTTGTGGGCTTATAGGACAGCCTATAGAACACCTTTAGGTTGCTCACCTTACAAATTGATTTTTGGTAAAAATTATCATTTACCCTTAGAGTTGGAATA